>NW_008340113.1:2303835-2326481 GCF_000622305.1 Nannospalax galili | reverse complement strand
CTCCTTGGCCTCCTTGATCAAGAGGTCAGATGACCCACCACCATTACAGGACATTTTGCGAGATGCTCATGATCCCTGGGAACTAAACGACCCCAAGAGGCCTGAGGATAGCAGTGCAGGCTAGGAGAGTTAGCCGGTGGTGCAGGCCCAGGGACACAGAGAGAGGTGAGGGCGGGGCCAGGACCAGAAGCGGTGCTCCTGGAGCCCAAGAAAGGGACTGAGTTGCTCTGGGTGAGAAGGGTCCGGAAGCAGTATTGGTTCCTCAGGTGTCTGGGGCCCCAAGACTAGGAATGGCGCAGGGCCCAAACTACGATGTGGGGGGTGGGGGTGGGGGTGGAAGGGTGAATGTGGCTTAGGGAGTCCCGGTGCGGAGAGCTGCGCTATAGACTTACCCCAAGAGGCCTGAGGATAGTAGTCTATCTTTTTAAATTTTAATTTAAAAGTGTATCATTTCCCATTTGTGCTGTCCATATACTCGAGGATGTGGGACCATCTATTGGAGAATGGTTGACCTACCAGAGGCCCCACACTTAAAGAAAACTTGTCTCCCTTCCCTGGAAGCCATCAACTGTCAGTCAGAGGTGGGGCTCATGAACCCCTTCCTTCTCCATCGAAAATGATGACTGCCTTAATCTCTTGAAGTTCTTGAGCACGCAACCACAGCTGCTTTGAGTTCATGAATATCATGGTCCTGCCATGTCCAGAAGAAACTATCTCATTCTGGTCCTTCCCAACTTCTGGCTCTTACAATCATTCTTCCCCCTCTTCCAAGATAGTCCCTGAGCTGGGAAAAAAGAGTGAGATAGAGGTCTCTTTTGTGGCTGAGAACTCCACAGTCACTTATTCTCTATACTTTAACCAGTTGTGATATCTCTTAAGAATTAACTTTAGAGAACAAAAAATTTAATTACCCTTTATTCTAGTGAACAAGCAACACATTATGAATAGTTTAGATTAAAGGGAAGGAGAATCTATCCTTCTCAATGGCAAAATAACAAGAATTTTGTTCATCTTTAATCATCTAGGGTGATAGAGAAGTTTCTATACGGTTTAATGTGTCTTTCCCTGAACAAAAATGCCCCATGGCAGGAATAGGAAGTAGCATCCAAGCAAAACACAGTGAGGGTTCAAATCTACCCTCACAGACCACTTTTTGTAAATAAGGCTATATCAAAGCACAGAAATATGCATTAGGCATCATCTATGGCTACTTTTCCAATTTGGGACAGTGTTGAATAATTGTAAGAGAGACTGCATGGCCTGTAAAAGTGAAAACGTACACTACCCAACCCTTCAAAGAAATGTTTACTGACACTTGTCTGTTCTGCAGACATGCAACTCCTAGCTTCTCCTCATTTTCCCTAGCCCCCTTGACAATTTCACTTTTAATCTTAGCTACAGGTCCTTAGGAACCGTGAACTCTCCATGGGTGAGTCAAAGCTAAAGATTCTGAAGCTGAGCATAGTAGTGCAAGCCTTTAACCCCAGCACCTGGAAGGCAGAGACAGGTGGATCTTTGTGAGATTGAGGCCACCCTGCTCTACATAGTGAGTTTTAGGCCATATGGGGCTGTAGGGAAAACCTGTTTCAAAAAAATTTTAAAGATTTCCAAAATGAAAACTGATATTCAAGCAAGAACCACGTGCTTTAATAGAAATGATAAACACATGTCAGCAAATAACACAAACCTGGCACAGGTCAGAGAGGAATACAGAGAACCAGGCTGTCAGTCCCCTGCAACAACCATCACCACTTAGCATCTGGTGCTTAAAATTTAGGGAGAGGGACCAAAGCTCAAGCCTTAATAAAAAGGAAATACATTTCTTTGCATTATAATGCCCATTACAAATAAAAGCTTGGGTTTTTATATGCTTTCTAGTAGCATTCCAACAGAGGGCTCCTCTGTTAGGTCTGTCACATTTACATCTCCCAAACACTGTAACTTTAGAGTAGACTAAAACCCCCAGCAGGTGTGCTGTCCACATACCTGGACAATTAGCCAAACTTCAGTATAACACATAAAAACAGTTTCCAAAGGCAGAAGCATTTCTTGAACTTAGGGTTCAAGTCAAATGCATGAGACTAGAACTGATGGGTTTGTTAGCCAAATGAGTCACCAGTGACTGTCTCTATGAAAAAGTAATAAATAGAATATAAGTTTAAGTATTGCTCCACAGATTTTGATAACAAAAATATTAGGATTGTATAATGCAATGTCAATGGAAAGTACCAACATCTGATGTTGGTACTGCTGTTGGTAGGTTTGGTTGGGAGTCACCTGGGAAGAAGGAACCCCAATTGAGACATTTCTGCCATTAGATTGACCTATGGGCCTGTGGGGAAGCATTTTCTTTAATTCCTAATTGATTTTTTAGGGTCCAGTCCACTGTGGGCAGTGGCATACCTGCGCAGATAGACCTAGGCTGTATAAGAAAAGTAGCTCAATAAGCTAGGGGAGGCAAGCCAGTAAGCAGCATTCCTCTGAAGGAACAAATAAACAAAAAGCCCTCCCTTTTGTCATGGGTCAGTTCTGACTCCAGGTTGTGCCTGCTTTGGCATTCTTCTCAGCCACTAGCCTCCCCTAGAAATTCATTCAGAGCTCCTCAGGACCCTGACTATGGCCTAGAAGTACAACCAAAACTGCTAAAGCATAACCAAAATAACTACTGTGGCAAGGTCTCTGACCGTCACTTGGTCCAAACTGTTATGTTTCAGTTTTTGCCTTTACAAACTTTGTACCCCTGAGCTTCAGCACTGAGAGAATTTCAAAGGCACTAGCCATTCTCAGTGGCATGCTTATCAGTTATAATTGAAAGACTCCTTTCCCTTTTAATTGGCTTATGTATGTGGTGGTGATCTACAATTCCCATGCCTGAGTATAACACCTCCATGGTTTCTGCTTCAGTTCCTGCCTCCAAGTTCCTGCCTTGAGTTCCTGCCTTGGCTTCCCAGGATGAAGGACTGCAATCAGTAAGCCAAATTGGTCCAGTTTCATCACAGCAACAGAAAGCAAACTAGAACAGCATGGCTATGTTCAATTATTTGAATGAAAAAGTCTCCCATAGGCTCCAACTATTTGGACATTTTGTCCCCAATTGGTGGCGCTGTTTTGGGAGGTCTCAGAGGGTGTGGCTATCCTAGTTTTGATACCACACAAAATCGGGTTTTTTTCCAAACCTGAGCACTGAAAACACAGGTTCTGGTCTGGAAATTCTGATGTAGTATATGTGAATAAGGAAAAGGAGAAGTTAGGGTAGATGTTTCAAGATCATTGTAAGACTTTCTTTAAATGGGTTGCAAACTTTTCAATAAGCTCCTTATCAAATAATTTTTTAGTTATCCATTTGGAAAATAATTAGGACATTAAGATAACTGAAACTTTTCTGCATCTAGACAGCAGACTCAAAACATAGGTAATGAGGGAGAAATTTCCTAAAATAGCAGTACATCAGAGTCAGGCACCCCCAGCTCTTGATAGTCACATATATCATTTCAACAGTAGAGTTTCTTATGAAAGCAACAAATTTCCTGATATATGATATATATGACTCTGAAGAACCAGCCATGGAGAAAGGTTATAAGCTAGAAACCAGCCTGGAATACACAGTGAGACTAGAGGAACCCTTTTATACATATTCTGAATACCAGAATATCACCAAAATCAACAATAAAAATCCATTTATTAGGTAGCCAGACAGGCATTAGTGGGACTGGAAGCCACTAAGGATGAAACCTTCCCTCATAATCAGCTTTGGACCCTATATCCCAGCTAGGGTCCAAAGCTGACCGTGGGTTCAAAACTCAAAAACAAACATTTTGAACATTATTTGCCCCTCCTTAGGATTTAAAACATCACATGAAATGATGAAGGTATCAGGGCTTTACTGAGGCCCATTAAAGATAAACTATTTCCTCCTGGTCGAAAGAATGGAATCTGAATTTTTCTTAACCCCTGACCCTCAGTGGAGGCATGCATGACCTGATCTGCTCCAAAAATCAAAACATTTTGTAACATTGACATCCTTTAAAAGTTAAACCAGATAAGCCTGTCAATCGCCTAGCCGGGACACACCCCGTATGAAAACGGATTCAAATGAATACATGCTTAAGAAGATGGGAGGAACAATCATCCCCTTATCGAGATAGTGTACTTATACCACCCAGAAGCTTCTACATCTATATCATTGCTTATACAGCTTCTGCCATGCAGCACTGCCACACCTGAAATTGAGTTCTAACTCAAAATGCATAACTTTTTGTTTTCCTCCAATGTCTGTTTTGGATACCGACACAAGCTTGCCTTCCCTGACACTCGGCACTTCTGAACTCTCTCTGAATCTGCCCTCCCCTTCAGCCATGCAGCTGCTTCCTCACCTCCATTGCTGAACACAGCTTTCTTGGACCTAAATTCAAAAGGCATGGTTTTCTCTCTCCCTCTTCTCTATCTCCCCTGGCAGCTGTGGGGATATCCAGCTTCTCTGCCTTGTTCTTTATGTTTCATATTCTAATAAAATGGTCCTTGAGCTTTCTAGAACCCCTATTTTCCCAGTAACACTTTTACATCTAAATACCTTTGGAATAAAATATATATTCTACACTCAATATCTATAACCTTGCCAGACATTAAAGGGACAGATGTTAAAATGATTCCAGACCTTTCCTGAACCACTTGAATACAGAGTCTCAACTCCCAGGAAATGAATGTATTTATACAGAATGCCAAATAAACTATGAGATGCAGATTTGGAGGGCCCCCACGTAAATACAGAAAAAAATTATTGAATTTTCTTCATATCAAATAATTTGAAAACAGAAATAAAATAGAATTTTGAGTATAATATCTATGATGGACAGGAAATGGTCCATTTGAATCCCTCTCAAGTCAGACAGCCCCATCAGTGACCAGCTCCACAGTACGGTGAATGCTCCAGAGCTTCCCTATGAGGAAATGTTTGAGTGACCAACTAAGGATAAAGTCTCCTGCTTAGCACCCTCTTGCAGGCTCCACACTCCTGTCCCCTCTGCCCAACAAGCTCTACCTAAGTCGATTCAGATGAAGGAATATCATGCTGCTGCTCAATATGAGTTCATATAGACCCTTCAAATAATTTTTCAAAATGTTAATCAGGAGTTTTGAATCTAAATTCATCATTTAAATTTTTTAAATTTCATCTTTTCTATCTTAATGTTTGATTAAAATTACTGTTTACAAATCTTTTTCAGGATGCCTAATAATAATTCATTGAAATCCTTGTGGAACAGCATGCAACTTTTCACTCATATATGTAAATAGAGTCTATAAGTTACATTTATTTAATAACCATCCAAAATTTTGCAAGTATTGAAAAGATTTTTTCCAAAGGAGTATGCTTTCCTTTTCTTTCACTATTAAAATTCTTGTGAAATATCTAGAATCCAGTCAAATAATTATTAGAAAATAATTCAAAACAATGCCACTATATAGTGTACATGTATTATTTAAGCTGTCATGACATAGCTTGATTTGCAGTCATTAAATCAAGCAAGAGCTACAGGGAAACAAAAGTGCTGTATATGAAATCAGGTTCATAGCTGTCCTCAAGAGCTCTGACAGTCAGAAAAATCTTCTCTAACCAGCTTACTTTCCTTGAGCTCCTGGAGTACACACCTCTCAGCAACCCTGGAGCTGGATGTTGAGATGGTTACTCGATGATAAGGCTTCTTTCTGGTGGTGGTCAGTGTCCTAGAGGATAGCTAAGGTCCAGTTCTGTTTATCACCCTTACTGCCTGTGCTGACCACAGAGTTTACTATCAGTCCTTCCTTAGGGAAGGACTGATAGTAAACACACTAGAGAGTGACTAGCAATCCAGCAAGACTACAAGGCTTAAGAATTTTCTAGGGGCTGGAGAGATGGCTCAGCGGTTAAAAGCACTGACTACTCTTGCAGAGGCCTCAGGTTCAATTTCCAGTACCCACATGCGGGTTAACACCCATCCATAACTCCAGTTCCAGGGGATTCGATGCCGTCTTCTGACCTCTGTGATCATTGAACAACACGGGTGCACTTACATACATGTAGGCAATACACTAGTACACATAAAAATAATTGAAATAATAAATAAAATATTTTTAAAAAAGAACTTTCTAAACCAGCCCCTCTATCAAGGCCACACCTAAGACCTCCCAAAACAGTGACATCAACTGGGGATAAAATGTCCAAATGCTTGGTGCCTATGGCGGCCACTCTCATTCAAACTTTCATACCTAACAAGAAGCAACTTGAGGGAGGAGAGATTTATTTTGGCTCATGGCTTGAGGGAACAGGGTCCATCACTGTACGGAAGGTACAACTTAGGCAGCTACAGCAGGTATGCATGCAGCAGCTGCTTGCTCTTATCTCAGTGTTCCAGGAAGCAGAGAAGAGGAAATGTGTCTTCAGCTGGTTTTTTCATCCCTCATTCATTTTAACAGTTTAGAACTCTGCAGTATAGAATGATACCACCCACACTCCTGTGAGGCAGTCTCCTCTCCGTTAATCTTCTCTGGAAAAACACAGATATACTCCAAGTGTAACTCATTAATGTAGTCAGCATTTCTTAATCCAACTGAGTTGTCAATCAAAATAAAACATCACAGGTCCATCCCTTGTTAACAATTCTAAATATCCCCGTTAACCCATCATGTTCTATCCATTACCTAATAAAAGAATCTTGACCGTCTCAGAATGCAAAGTACATTTGTTGATAAATTTTTAAGAGTCCCAAACTCTCAAAAGTTCAAAATTTGAGCACCTATAAATTAAAAAAAAAAGGAATGCACAATGTTACAATGTAAACATTCCCATTTCTCAAAGGAGGAATTGGGCACAGCAAAGGAAATGAGACCAAAGCAAGCATAAAACCCAGCAAGGCAAACACCAAAGTCAGCAACTCCCCATCCAGCATCTAGAGCTCATGATGGCATCATCTGTCAGGCTTGGATCACACTACTCTCCAGCTCAACAGGCCCACAGCACAAATAGCTTGAGTCAGTTCCATTCAGTATCTATGGCTTCCTTTACCAAATAGCTCACCTTTCTAACATCTCTCATATCCCAGGATGTCCATTGAAAGCTTGGTTTTTTAAAAATTTTATTTATTATTTTTTTAATGTGTATGCATGTATTGCCTGGATGTAGGTAAGTGCACCCACGTTGTGCAATGCCTACAGAGGCCAGAAGAGGCTTTTGGATCTCTTCGGACTGGAGTTATGGGCAGTTGTTAGCTGCCATGTGAGTGCTGGGATTCAAACCCGGGTCTTCTGCAAGAACAACCAGTGTTCTTAACTGCTGAGCCATCTCTCCAGCCCCCTGAAAGCTCAATTTAATCTTCACAGCTTCAGGCTCATTCAATTTCCATGGAGGACTCCAACTCAGCTAATCATTGAAGTTTCATGAAACTTGGTTCAATCCTCCATGACCACCTCACTTTTGCATCTTGCATGTCTACAAAACCAGGACCCTGTGGACAAGTCAAAGTTTTTCTGTCAGCTTATGATGTAGCCTGGCTTTTTTGGACAGCAGTTGCAGCAACCTTTGTGTGCTACTATGACTTAGCAAGGGAAAACATTTCCATTGTTTGCCATTATCCAGTAAGGTACCCTGAAGGCTTTATCTTTTCAGGAACTCTCTTTTCAAATAACTTTGCATTATTATACCCTATATCTTTTTGTTGATGGGATCTTGCCATCACCACACTTTCCCAGTTGTGCAAAGTCCAAAACTCTAATGGTGCTAATCCCTTTAATAATTACTCTGTACCTTCTCTGTCCTCCACTTTAACCAAATTCAAGCTCCATTCCTCACCATGAAAAGCATCTCTGGTCACAATTATAAACAGAGATTCACTTTCCTTTACTCACCCAGCTATGCATTTTTCATGTTTCTGTTCTCTCACACCGTAAACCTAGAGCAGTAAGCAATAACCATTCTACTACATGAATGTTAATATTCTGTATTGAAATTTCCTCAGGCACAAATGTTAGTCCATTACTTTTGAATTCAGTTCCATTCATGTCTTCAGACACAGGAAGAATACAAATTCTTTGCAAGAATTTGATATAAATGGCCTCTAGTATGTTTTCCATTAGAAGCCTTGTACTCTATGAAGTCTCATAAATACAGTCTTATGCACATTTATAACAGTACTTTGGTCTTCTAAATTCCTGCCAAATGATCCTTTAAGTTTTGTTTGTAGAATTCCAAGACTTCTGTAGCCCACAGCTCCAAATTCTTCCACATTCCTCCCAGAAATCAGTTCCAAAGACCTATGTACTATGTAGTCAGGTTTACCACAGCAACAAGTACTTCTACGTGCCAATTTGCTGCTTTGATTTCTTTTCTCACTTCTGTAGCCAAATACTTGAAAAAAATAAGGGAGGAAAAGTTCATCATGGCTCCTGTGGAGAGATGCTCTACCACAGCAGGAAAAGTATGGCAGGAGGTGGCTCTGTGGTGGTTGGGAGTATGTGGCATTTACTTGCTCATGTCTTAGCAGAGCAGAAAGCAGAGAAAGAGGAATACTAGTGCTTGGCTGGCTTTCTCTTTTATCCCATTTAATTCCATACAGGATGCCAGCCCATGGGCTAGTGCCTCCTCTACGTAGCTTTCCTCCCTAATTTAACCCTTTTTGGAAATATGAGCTTCAATTTCAGAGACATTTCTTAATCCAATCAAGTTGATAATCAAAATTAACTGTCATATCAAATAAGACAAGAGCTTAGAAAACTGATACTTCTGTTCCTTTAAGGATTTCTGACTCATCTTTTCTATTGGTTTTTGGGAACTGATGTTAGCTTTGGTATTGTCACTTAGTTGAGGCAGTTTCAACTATTTCTTTGCCTTCTTTGACATGTGGTCCTCTCTCTTTCTCTTTCTCTCTCTTATTCTCTGTCTCTTTTAACTTCTGTGTCTTGTTAGTCTTTTTCTGGGTTCAAGCTTTTCCCCTGTTCTCTAAATCAGGAGTGAGTCAGCATTTTCTGAAAAGGATCAGATAATAAATATCTTAGGTTGTGAGAAATATATAATGTCTGTTTCAGTGCTAGGCCCCACTGTTAGTTATTGGAGGCATGGTAAATAAATGAATGTGACTGTGCTCCCATAGCTTTGATTTAGTCATAAATCACTATGCCAGATTTGATCAATGGAGCAAAAATTTTCCAAATTCTTTCCAAATGCAGGTATAGCTGGGTATGTCCCTGCTTCTCTTTTCTCTGTGTTCATCATTTTATGATCCCATTTAACTATATGAGAAACCCATTACTTTTTTTTAACAATAACCAAGTCTGCATTGTGAACTCTGACTTCCATCCTAATTAATTTCTGCAAACTACATAAGACAATGTTTCCTGAACATCTTGTAGACACTTCAAATTCATTAAGTTCAGCTCACTTCTCAAGCCATCTCCTGCTCCTCCAACATGTTCTCTATTTCTGTCAATGAAACCAATATTCTAAGGGTTAATTCCCCTCAAAACTTCTCTGAGAGCTTGTTTTCTCTCTTCCCCAAGCTGCTCACATTGATTAGGTCAACAAATTCTACAAGTTCCCTTCATTTACACTTCCCTGTACCTCTTCTTCCCTATACCAAGGAGACTCTGTATCATCCCAGCCCACTGTAAAACCATGCAAATAGTCTGTGGGGAACCTGCACACCTTAAGAACACCTACTTGTACTCAGATAAGCCTTAATTTAAAATAGCTCTATTTTTTTTCTTTCTTCCTAAAAATATTCTAAAGAGCTTCCCATGCTTTGGTGTTGAAGTCCAGGCTCTTTAGTCTGATGTTAAATATGCTCTGTGAGGCAACCCCATGTTAATTCTGTACAATTCATGCTAATTCTGTATAATTCATGCTAATTCTGTATAATTCATGCTAATTCTTTACTGTTCAATTCTGTATAGCATAAATAGCTGTCAAAAGGAATTTTGCATAGCTCCTTACCTACCCAAGTGTTTTCTTATCTCTTTATTTCTGCGTGCTTTGACTGACTTTTCTGACCCTGTCCAGACCCTACCCACACAGGATGGCTCAGCTCAAATATATCTTCTCTACCAAACTGCTTACCTTAGTGCCCAGAAGCAATGTGTTCATGTGTGGATTTCCACCTACACACAGAGAGCCTCCCTAACAGTATGATGATCTCCCAGTGTCATGAGTATTTCCTGCCCTGTCTCCTTTACATGTAATAAAGGGAGTAATGTGGAGACCAATTTTGAAAGTTTCTTTATTCTCCCTAAAGTTTCAGGAAAGAAAATCCAACCCTCCTTATGTTAAGGGCCCAAAACTTAATAATGAGCAAAAAATGAGTATATTGGTATTCTGTGAATAAAAAAGGTCATGTGTGTGTCTGTGTGTGTGTGTGTCTGTGTCTGTGTGTAGGTGGGAGAGAGAGTAAGAAAGTCCAGAGTTAATAACTCATTCTTTTTTGCATCATTTCTTTTTCTCATTGTAAGACAGAGAAGAAATAGAAAACATGAGACTTTATATTCAAGTCAGTAATCTAAACTTCATCAGTTAAAACAATGCTATGGTCTGCTTATCCCAGTAATTGTTGTTTCTTATGTTCTAGTTAATTTATTGACATTTGCTTGTTTTATTTGATTTGGGAAATACAGTTCTTTCAAGGTTAAGAGCTGATGAAACTTTGTTATTTTTAATATTTTAAAATATTTTATTTATTTATATTTATTTTATGTGTATGAATATATTTCCTGCATGTATATAAGTGCACCATGTCATGCAATTGCCCTTGGAGATCAGAAGAGGGCTTTGCATTCCTCTGGAACTGGAATTACAGGCAGTTGTTAGTCACCATGTGGGTTATGGAAATCAAACCTGGGTCCTATGTAAGAGTAGCCAGTGCTCTTAACCTATAAACCATATCTCCAGGCCCCTTTACAAATATTTTTATTGAGTTTCTGTGCATTTCATGTAATAGATCTTAGTCAAATTTAGACCCCCTCCCCCATCTGCACCCCCAAGGCCCCCTCCCAGATTTCATGCATTCAGTCAAGCATTTGTACCAAACTGATGAAACATTTTAAAGCTCTATATTTTTTAATATTTTCCCCATGCCAGGCTTTGAATTAAGGGTTTGAGTGCATCTAATGAGACCCTTTGTAAGTCTTTTGGGTAGATACATTTTTTATACAGATGAAGAAGTTGAACTCAAGAGTTTTTATACAGATCTCAAAGCACAGAGTTAGACTTCGACCCACATCTAATTCAACACCTTGTTACAACTTATATGGATACACTGATACCTACATTAAAGATAATTTGAATTGAAGGTAATGACTCATGAATATTAGTAAAATATGTGGTTTCACTGAAGTACATTAAGAATAACTAGCAGAGGCAGCATAATCAGGCTCAGTGATAACTAGGCTCTGTTATTTTGGCAAAGAGAATTTAATGTAAGGAATTTTAACCATATATAAAGTTGTAACTGGATAACTGAAAAGACAACATGAGCACCCCAAGGTATCAAGGGGTAAAGATTCAAAGGAAGCCAGGTGTGCTATCTCTATGATGCAGGAAAAAGATGAATCCAGTGATTTCTAGAGGAAGGAAGTACAGCCATCAGGGAGAAGCACTGTGGAGGAAAAGCCCACAGGGAGTGGAGCACACAAAAGCAAATTCACTCTTGCCCAACAACTTGACTCCTTCCTAGAAATGAAGCTTAAGAGCAGCTGTTGGAAATAGAAGTGATTCTGCAGAGGCCCAGTACTGGCACCACAAAGATACAAAGAATGAAAGGGTGAGTTTTGAGGTGAGAGACAGTAACTTTAGAGGTGGCTTGAGGATAGAGGTGTGTAGCTCAGTGGTAGCACCATGCTTAGCATGCTCAAGGTTTTGGGTACCATGCTCAGAAACATATACATGCACACAATCGCATACACATCTAAAAGAGACATAGGATGGATAAAGGTGAAAAGAAATGTATTGAAATTTGGCCCTTGTAAGTTAAAACTAAAGCTAAAGAGGCCAATACAATAAATATGGGACCTATCTCTTGACTTTAATATTAAGAGTATAAAGATCTCCAAGTGGGGACTCCAAAGCAAATACAGTCACCTTCCCCCTTACAGGATATGTGTTCCAAGTTCATCAGTGAATGTCTGAAGCTGCAGATAGTACTATACCCTATCTATACAGATTTCCCTATACATAATAGCAATGAGAGCCCTTAATTCACACCAGGAACAGAGGATATTAACAACCAAAATCATTAGAATTGAAACAATATGCTTAATGGAAGTTACATGACTCTTCTCTTCCTTTCTCCTTCCCCATACTTTTTATGCTGCAGTTGACAACAGGTAACAAAAATAAGAGCAAATGAAATCAAGGCTAAAGGAAATGCCTATAATGGAGACGACTAGAATGAAAGAAAGGACAGAAAGATAGATTTCTTGACTTCCAAAATCCAATAGCAGGTCACAAAAAATAGCACAAAGACAAATAGGGAGAAAAAAGCCAAATTGTCATTTTTAGTGAAGTGTTCCTAATTCAAACCCATGGAAGGTTAAAATGCCATTTCACACCAGAGGTAACCTCCAATAAGGAACAATAATTGTACCATTCTTATCCCTGTGGAGCTGTAACAACTTTGGAGAGCAGCTTCTTATTGTAAAGAAACTGGAGTTTTACTTTGTGCTCCTTTCGCTCCTAAGTCGACTAGTTCCAAGGGACTATAAGCATCTCTCAAAATGTCTGATAATGGTGGTGGGTCACCTGTCCTGTCAATCAAGGAGGTTGAGGAGACCCGACCAGATGGACTTGAACCAGTTTCCAGTCTACAAAGAGGAGGGTCAACACAGAGGAATCATTTCCTCCATGCTTCCAAGCGAAGCCAACCATGGCCGCTCCTAAGTCGACTAGTTCCAAGGGACTATAAGCATCTCTCAAAATGTCTGATAATGGTGGTGGGTCACCTGTCCTGTCAATCAAGGAGGTTGAGGAGACCCGACCAGATGGACTTGAACCAGTTTCCAGTCTACAAAGAGGAGGGTCAACACAGAGGAATCATTTCCTCCATGCTTCCAAGCGAAGCCAACCATGGCCAAGCCTTTGACTTATCTTCACATAAACGGAACTGGTAAAAGAATGGAGCCAGGGGCTCCTCCTAAGCCCATGTGACCCCTGAGGAACAGATCCTCAAACAACCTTAAGAGTAAAAATAAATCGGTTTTATCTGGACCAACTGTATGGCCTTAAACACCCAAAAGGAAAGTATAAGCAAAGATTAAATGGGCCAACATAGTTTCATAAGAGTCCATATGTATAGCTAAAGGCTACATAACAAGCAACAATGCCAAACAAGCGATACCTTCTTTTGAATTGATTTCCAGAAGTAATCCAGCATAGAACTGGGAAAATGAACAGCACACCCCAATCTTATCCAAAGAAATATAGAAAACTGATTACCGCTAGATGAAGAACAGCTGACCCTCCTAAAACAAAGACCTCTAGATAGGCTGACTAGATTCACCAGAAGGGCAAGTAGTGGGGAATGGCTGGGGGTGCCGACAATACAGCAGACAGTAGCAGGGATATCAGAGTATAAGGGATCTAGTGGGGGGAGGGAGGCTATGGGAGGGTGCTACCTGGAAAGTGGCTGTATAAATAAATAAAAAAGAAGAAAAAAATTCTTAAAAGCATAAAAATTTGCTCCTTAATAATTAGTAAATGTGAAAAACATTACCATTGAAATCTACCTGATGACTTTATGTTCATGCTCAGATGCCAAGGAGCTCAGAAAGTAACCGACTGTGCCTAGTAATAATCAGATATATAGAGATTAGAAACACATGTGCATCATAGTGTCAATTGTATTAAAAATGAATTTTTCTGTAAGAAACTATTTTAATAATGAAATGGATATCTTTTCTAAGTTTAAAAACTTATTTAATTTTATGTCTTACAGGGGTTATACAGAGTACAATATTGTATAACTGTATCAATTCAACTGTAAACCTAAAAATTTACAGCCAATTTTGAAAGAGATACATCTTAGCTCTGGAAATTGTTATTGAATATGTCAATGCTGTTGTAGTGAAATGCTTCTTCTAATTATATGGTTAATAAATAAATAATTTTAAAAAAGAAAAAGAAAAAAGGTTAAAAAAAAGTTGTATTAAGCAGAATTCACATTCTTCAGTGAGAAAATATATTGAGCACATAGTAAAAGGAGGGGGCCAGTATTCATTACCTGTAATCACCAATCTATTTCTAAGGCATCAGCTCTAATCAGAAGTGGGTCAACACTAGTAGCAAGAAACCTGTTAAATATTACACAGATTATATGGTTAATGGAAATTACATAATTCCTGTTACATAAACCTGTTAAATATTATGTGTGTTTTTTAAATTGGGAAAAATACTGGTTCATGTTGACAGAAAACAGCTATATGGCATAAAAAACTCATTAAGTACAAGCGTTCCATTTTCAGACTTTTAATGCACTAAAAACAATCTTATCTTTCTTTGGAAAGACTACATATTAACATGATATCCATTACTTTCATTACATCTCTGCATCAATACTCCTGTGATATTGTGTCCCCAACTTTCACTACTCACTAATTGCATTTTCTTGTGTTGTTTGTTTGATTGAAATTCTCTTCCAGTATTCTGAACTTTCTGCATTATTCATAAAATTTCAAAACTGGGCTTTTTAATGTATATTTTATTCCACTGCCACTCTTGAGTTCATCAGTAAGTGTACTGTTTAAACAACCCAAGGGCCCAACCCTGTAGGTCTTTGGCTTCCTTACTTACAAACGACCTATTTTATCCCTTTTCAGCTGCAAATTCATGTGGTTTCATCCTTTATCTCTTCATCAAATAAATATATCACCTTCAAAATTCCATCATCATTTCTTGTCCTTCTTGTGCTCTTATTAGAAATAAAAAGGTAATGATATGTGCATGCATGTATATGTACATACATTCAAAGGCATACCTATGTACCTAGTGTTCTGTAATTTATATTTTTATTACTTTATAATCTCGCATTCTACTATTCTCTAGCATCATACATGAAATCCACTGATATTCCACTTTTCCCACAATCCATCACTTCTTGCCTTGTGAGCAGTTCTCATGTTCATGTCAGTCTCCAGGCTCTGTTTATTCCGTGGCCAATCATAGGGGCTGACTTCTTTGCCTCACATTCTTCTTTTGTATTTCTTTGGCTAAACTCTAGCCTTGGTTAAACCAAAGTATTTCCTTATCTTATGCTTTTCTCTGCACAGCGAATGATTCTACATTTTAAAAAAAATAATAAAATAAACAAACAACAACAACAAAAAACAAACATGGAGCCCTAAACTGAAAAATCACAAGTAGGCAATCTCAACAATAAAAAATGCTTCCATGATGGACTTACTTATCAATCAAAGTGGAATTTTAGTATCTTTCTTCTCGTTGACTGTCCAGTACCCCTATTCCCCCAGCACACATGCACTATGCTTGCTGCTAAAGATATTGCCTCACATTTGACTGAGAAAAGAGAGACAAAAAAAAAAAAGACACTGCCTTGACTTACCACTCTCACTTCCACTAACCTTCTGGATCTCTTCCCACACAACTTCTGGCTCGCTCCATTATGCTGAGGTATGCCCTCCTCTGTATTGCTCAAGACCCATCTCCTTTCAACTTCCCATGGTGACCATTCACTTCTCATCATCAGTTTCTTTCTCTTACTGAAGAAGGTAGTTTTTTTCAGAGTCATCATTACATCCCACTGTTACTCATTTTCATTTCACAAGACCCCATTGATGCCATAGTCCACCTCTAGTTTCTAGATGTTTCTATGTTCATTTCCACAGCATAACTTCTGGGATGAAAGAACGGACAGAAAGAGAGATTTCTTGACTTCCAAAATCCAATAGGTCTCAGGTCCAGGCCCATTATTTCCTTGATCCATCCTCTTTCCAAGACAACCTATTCGTTTTGTAAAATCTATTGACAACTATTATCAGACTATATTATGCTTCTGGATTCATTTGAGACATGTATTTCATTATTATACTCAAATTATTAGCAAGATTAGACACTGTTGCCAAAAGTGGTGGACATTAAAGCTGCTGGGTACAGGTTAATTTAGGATGATGAAAAAGGTTTCAAAAAAGGGGAAGGACACACAACTTTGATCCCGGTACTCAGGACACCTTGCCTAAAACAGGGGTGGGGTGCATATTTCCACCTTGGATAGGTAAGCATCACATTTGTTCCAGGATAGATAATATTAGTTTAACCCAGGGTTTGATAAATGTTAGGAAAGTGCTTTACCATTGAGCTTTGTCCTCAACCCAAGGATCTTCAATTTATTTTTGAAGTATGACTTGGTTTGATAAATTGAGTCAAGTACTTGAAGATATTTTTGAAGTACTGTGACAACAGTCAACCAAGAATGTTTAGCATGCCCCAGATTGCAAAAATTACACTGTGCTCACATGATAGGTAATTCCAAGAGCTATCAAATGTGACCTATCTATAACTGCAGAGCTGTGATGAACAATGCTACCCACTTTTATTCTATTCATCAATCTCCAAAGAATGTAACTTTAAGTCAATTGGTACAACTTGACTTTTTCCAACAAAAGGGAGAAAAGATCAAAGAAATGTGTAAATGTTGGAGTGCTTTTGCCAATCCCAGTGAATCCCAAGATGATATCTTAGACTCAGTGGGTTAGCAACACAAAAGGCATTGTTCAGTTGGATCAAAAGAGAAGGAAATGCTTACTGTATTTTGGAGAAAAAAAAAAAGGCAACTGGGAGACCCTGACTTACCAGAAAATGGCCAGACCCCTGAGAAATTCCTCAAGGCCTGGGTAGGTTGCCAAAATCTAGAGAAAGTGAGTGGCCAGCGGCTGTCCTCCAAAGGTTCTCTCCATCTCCATTCCTTGGGGAAAAGATCTTCTACTCACATTATATCCAACCTGGTGAGAACTATATAGGTTAAAATAATCGCAAATGTACAAGTATGCATGCTCTAATTATCATGAGCTAAGTTGCCCATATTCCTAATTGTACTCCTTCACTTTCTGCCTTCCTAGCATCAGAAGTCCTTGAAGCAAAACAGCTACCCTTCATACCTACAGGTTCTGCATCCATGGATTCAGCAACACACAGATTAGGAAAAAATATACAAAACGGGCTGGAGAGATGGCTCAGTGGTTAAGAGCACTGGCTGATTTTACAGAGGACCCTGTTTTGATTCCCAGCACCCACATGGTGGCTAAGAATCCTTCTTAACTCAGTTTCAGGGGAATCTGACACCATCTTCTGACCTCTGAGACATTGCATGACATGGGTGCACTTACATACATGCAGGCAATATACTCATAGACATAAAATAAATATAATGAATAAAATTTTAAAATATAAAAATATGTGTCCATATTAAAATATATGCACAATGTTTTAGACAGCATTTACATCATGTTGGCATTTTTAAAACCTAAAGATAATTTTAAGATTTAGGGAAGGTCGTTTCTAAGTTATATGCAAATATCTTTCCTTTTGATGTATAGATTCGAGAATCCACAGAGTTTGGTATTTAATAATAATTTGCAACCAGTCTTTCCAATGATATTGAGGATTAATTGTACTTAAGAGTATATGAATAAATTCCAGAATGAAAACCATTGAAAACACAATTGACTGAAACAATGAAAACAGCTCAATATGTGAAAATACAATTTAATAAAGAAATAGACTATCTAAGAAAATCCAAACTAAAATAAAACGAAATGAAAAAAAAATCAGTAGGTCAAATAAAAACCACAATGAAAAGCCTTACCAAAAAAAATGGATCAATTTAAATGGGAGGCTATCAAAGCTTGAAGGCAAAGTAGAAGAATTTGATCATTCTTTCAAAGAAAATGTAAATCAAAAGACCCATGAACAGAACAGGAACTATGGGACACTATAAAAAGAAAGGTATAGAAGAAGAAACAATTGTCAATGGTGCAGTATTTCTTCACAAAAGAAATACTGTTAGATATAAAACCACAGATTAATCACAGCACATGATAGTTTAAAATTTCAATTTCCTACCTACCAACAGGCAGGTCATCTGCACATAAATTAACCAGAGAAGCATTACCTCTATATGTCTATTAAATGGACCTAACAAACATATACAGAGCATTTTACCAAACACAAAATAATGCACATTCTTCTCAGCAGCCTATGGAACTTTCTACAAAATCAATCATATATGATGACTCAAAGCAATTCTCAGAAAATATAGGAAAATTGCAATAACATCCTAAACACCCCACTGAATGATAAAGAAAGACATCAAGAAGGAAATTTAAACTTCATAGAATGTAATGAAAATGAAAACACAACATACTCAAATCTAAGAGATATAATAATGGCAATTGTAAGAAGAAAGCTTACACAGCAAGGACCTACCTCAAAGAGTATAAGAGATCTCAACTTGGTGACTTACTGATGTACCTGAAAGCCTTGGAAAAACAAGAACAAACAAAATCCAAAAATGGTAAACAGGAATAGATTATCAAAATCAGTGATGGAAAGTCCCACACCCTGGCTGAGGAGCTACTGGCAATTGATAACTTCTAGGAAAGGGAGAGTTAGTTTTCTTTAACGATGTGTCCCCTGGTAGGTCAACTAACCTCCTTTGGATGGTCACACACCCAGGAGTATATGGAAAAAACAAATGGAATTGATGTTTTGTTCAGTTGGTAGGGAGATGGAGATGGATCTGAGAGGACATGGGGGAGATGTTGGTAGTGAATATGATCAAACTATATTGTATGAAATTCTCTAAGAAGTAAATTTTAAAAAATGTGTCCAAGGTTTTAAAAACAACTGTGGGAGATTCTTTGCATTCTCCCTGACCCTGTCCCTGGCCAGCCTTGGACCCTAGCAGGCCCTAATTCCTTTGCCTCAGATCCCTGGACTATCTTCTGAACCTAGACTAGGTAAACACCCTACCATAGATTGCTTAGTCCCTGCTAAAGCAGTCCCCTCATCACCATCTTCCTTGAATCCTGATGAGCCAGACAGACCTGCCCAGCCAGGACTCTGGTAGGTCAGATATTGCCCACTGCATCTCTGTTTCATTCCTCTTGCCCACCCCCACCCTTTCCCCTGCCAGCCTTGGACCCAGACAGGCTCCAATTCCTCTGTCTCAGAGCTGTGAACTAGCTTCCTAACCCAGACTAGCTAAATTCCTTACAATAGACTCCACTGGCTCCTGATCTGTCTGACACAGACCAGCCCTCCTACTAACTAGATCACCCTACCTACTACCCTGCCCCACCATCCACCCAGACCAGTCTGTTACCCTGCAAGAACATGAAACACGCACCAATTTAATCTAGCACCTATCAGTTGCCAACGTTCCTTTAGATAAGATTGAAGTCTGCTGTTCATTCTCCCAATTCTATGTTGGGTTACTGTCTTCCTGGGTTTGCATGGGACCTCTGTATTCTGGATTGCCATAGAATCATATGAGCAAGTTACCAGAGGCTTATAGGACTCTGTTTCCCTATGGTCATGAACCTCCTCCCTGGCTTTTATAATCTTTCTGCCTCCTCTTCCATGATGGTCCCTGCGCCTTGGGTAGGAGATGTTTAATAAAGCGGTACTGTCCAAGTACAAGCATTTATCAGATTCTTGATCTCTACACTTTGGCTATTTGTGACCTTTCATGTGCCTGGCCCTTTGATGCATGAGGAAGCTTCATTATTGAGAACTGAAAGATTCATTACTGTCCTCTTCATTATACCCATTCTATATTCCATGAGCCTAAGGTGTAGAGTTTGCACTGTAGATGTGTCACTTAGGCCTGGGAAATTCATAGACAATGTCCACGTGTGACCAGCTTTGGTACTTGGTATAGCCTGACTGGTAAAAATGAGCTGCTTTGATGAGTGGTGGCTGGGCTATTTGTCTGAAAACATAAGGATACATATTTTGCACATAATAAGAAATCATATTTGTCTTGTGATGTGACAGTCTTGGGCTTTTCTCCAAGATCTATGGTCATTCCAGCCATATGGTTATTCTTATACTACATTGTAGCTATCCTTACCTGAGTTTACTCCCTTTCAGCAGGCATTTAGTTAAATTAGGTAGCTGTTGATTGCCCCCAATATAAGAGTGCCGCTACTGTATCAATGACATATGCTGTGCTAGCCATTGATGTGGTTATTTGGTCTTGAAGCTGGTGTTGGTTCATCCATTGATGTTTCCCCTTGGCACCTTCATAGTGCTCCCCAAAGCTATGAGAGCTAGCCTTCAGGGGAAGTGGTTACAGATCAGTTGCAGCTCTATTGGTCCAAATCTTGTGTCCAAACTATGCTCTGTGTTTGGCAGTAGGGTCTTACCTTCAAGTTCTGGGAGGCCATCAAGAGCTGAGTAACTTTGGGACTCTCTTGGACCACCCTGGCCAACAGCTCAACAGAAGGTATCTTCTGTCTGTCACTTTTTCTTGTTATGTAGCCTTTAGCTATACACATGGACTTATGTAGAGATAATGTTTGTATAATTTATCAGTAGGTTATTGGACTAATATGGTTCCCTCTGTTTTTTTTAAATAGCTAGGCATTATTTATTCTCTCTCTCTCTCTCTCTCTCTCTCTCTCTCTCTCTCTCTCTCTCATCTCTATCTCTATCTCCCCCCCACTGCCTAACTCTTCTACCATGGTTTCCCCCATTTAAAGTGCCCCATTTTTCCCACTTCTCCCTCGATAATACCCATCACCTATAGTCCTCCCTCTCTTGAGCCCTTTCCTTCCCTTTATCCCCAAGGTCCCTTGCATAACCCTCCCTCTCCCTACCATTTAAATAACCCCATTTTTAACCATTTCTCCCTTAGTAACACCTATTTATTACTGTTCTTCACTCTTATGATCTTTCTTTTCCTTTACCTCCCTGGTTCCTTTTCATTATTATGATTCCTATACTTAATGCCTGGATACACACTCACTTATGAGGATTTGGTGCTAGGATCCACATATGAGGGAGAATATACATTGTTTGTTCATCTGAGTCTGCATTACTTCACTTAGTATAATAGTTTTTACTTCCATCCATTTACCTGCAGATTCATGATTTCATCTTTCTTTACAGCAAAGTAGAAATCCACTGTATAAATGTACCACATTTTCAATATTCACTCATCAGTTGAGTAACACATAGGTTGCTTCGATCTCTTAGCTCTTGTTAAAAAAGCAGCAACAAACATGGATGTACAAGTGTCTCTACAACAGGATGAGTCCTTTGGGTATATGCCAAGGAGTGGTATAACTGGGTCAAATAGTAGGTTTATTTTTAACTTAAGAATTCTCCACACTGCTTTCCAAAAGGGTTCCACAAATTTGCAATCCCACTAGCAGTGGATGAGTGTTCCCCTTTCCCAATATCCTCTCCAATATTTGGTATCATTTGTTGTCTTGATCTTACCCAGTCTGGCAGGGGTAAGATGAAATCTTAAAGGGGTTTTAATTTGCATTTCCCTAATTACTAATGACGTTGAACATCTTTTTTTTTTTTAATTTTTACAAATCTTTACTGAGAATTTCAAACAAGCATATAAGGTGTTTTGATCAAATCCCTGCCCACTCCCTCCCCTCCAAAATCTCCCCTGGAAAACGTAACCCTAAAATCTTTTAAGGGTTACCAAGCTCCCAAATACTTTTGATATTTTTGGCCTTTGGAACAGAGTATGCTGCTAACAGGCCCAAGGACATTTTGAATTTTACCCAAGAAACTGGCTACAATTCTTTGGGGTCTTTTTACCCTAACTACCTAGACAATTCCTACCTCCTATTCTTATCATGCCATCCTCTGAAGTGTTTAGCCAAATTGCCAAAAGGAAATAGGGAGGCAGACTGCTCTGCCTTCTTCCATGCTGAACAGAGACCCAGGGTAAGGCAACTAGCCCCCTTGTCTCTAGGGGGATAAGAAAGTCCTTGAATCATGAATAGGAGCTGTGAAGGAGAAGTAAAGGCAAGAGTAATTAGCATTTCGAGTCATAGACAAGGAACTAGAAAAAAGAAGAGGGAAATTTTCAAATGTTCATATGAGAGTCCATTGTAGTTGCTTGACGAGGGCTTCCAAAAGCATCTCCCTATTGGGTTCTTCCTCATTTTTCTTTTGTCTTCCACAGCAGGACTAGTTGGCTGAGAAGAGTGGCTGGATACTCAGGCGAGGGTCCAGTGACCCTACTAAGCACTCCTTTAATGAATGAGCACAACCATCAACAAACCCAATTGTAACTATGTTCAGTGATCAGCCTCAGCCGAAGTCGTGATGATGGTAGTTATTTCATGCAGAAGGTACTGCTGTACAGCATCATCTTATTAAAAGGACCTGGAATTTAAAAGGATTTGGTGCTAGGATCCACATATAAGGGAGAACATAGATCATTTGTTTTTCTGAGTCTGTGTTACTTCACTTAATATAACAGTTTCTAGATCCATCCATTTACCTGCAAATTTCATTATTTCATCTTTCTTTACTGCTGTATAGAACTCCATTGTGTAAAATACCACATTTTTTTTATTGACTCATCAGTTGAGGGACATAGGTTGCTTCCATCTCTTAACTATTGTGAAAAGAGCAGGAACAAATATGGTTT
>NW_008340113.1:2242663-2303370 GCF_000622305.1 Nannospalax galili | reverse complement strand
CATATGGTAGGTTCATTTTTAGTTTTTTAAGAGTTCTCCACACTGTTTTCCATAGAGGCTGCATGAGTTTGCTATCCCACCAGCAGTGAATGAGCGTTCCCCTTTCTCCACATCCTCGCCAGCATTTGGTATCATTTGTTCTCTGAATCCTAGCCAGTCTGATTGAGGTAAGGTGATACCTTAGGGTGGTTTTAATTAGCATTTCCTTAATTGCTAATGATGTTGAACACTTTTTGAGACATTTCTTGTCCATCTTTATTTCTTCCTTTGAGAACTCTCTGTTTAGATCTTTAGCCCGTCTTTCAATTGGGTCATTTGGATTCTCAATTCTTTGTTTTTTGAGTTCTTTATATATTCTGGATGTCAAACCTCTGTCAGATGTGTCACTGGTGAAGTTTTTTCCCATTCTGTGGGTTTTCTCTTCACTTTTTCAGCTTTTTAGTTTAATGTAGTCCCATTAATTGATTTCTTATCTCAATTCCTGAGCAACTTCTGTCTGATTTAGAAAATCCTTTCCTACACCCATATCCTGTAAGTTACTGCCAATATTTTCTTCTAATAGTTTCAGGGTTTCCAGTTTCACAGTGAGGTCTTTGATCCATTTGGAGTTGACTTTTGTGCAAGGTGAAAGATAAGGATCTAGTTTCATTTTTCTACAAGTGGAGATCCAGTTTTTCCAGCACCATTTGTTGAAGATGCTGTCTTTCCTCCATTGTGTTCTTGGCATCTGTCAAATATCAGAGTGCTGAAATTGTTTTTACTCAGGTTTGGATCTTCAATGATGTTCCATTGATCTATGTGCCTGTTTTGTACCAGTACCATGCTGTTTTTAGGATACTTTGAGATCTCGTATAGTAATAACCACAGTGTTGCTCTTTGGGGTCAGGGTTGCTTTGGCAATCCGGGGCCTTTTGTGCCTCCATATGAATTTAAGGATGGATTTTTCTAATTCTATGAAGTATGTCACGGGGATTTTGATTGGGATTGCATTGAATCTATATATTGCTTTTGGTAGGACGGTCATTTTAACAATATTAATTCTTACAATCCATGATCATGGGAGGTCCTACCATCTCCCTGTGTCTTCCTCAATCACTTCCTTTAATGATTTAAATTTTTCATTGTAAAGATCTTTAGTGTCTTTTGTCAGATTTATTCCAAGATATGTTAATTTTTTGCAGGAATTGTGAATGGGAGCATCTAAGAGAACCCAAAAGTTATATCAGAAAACTCTGGGAACTGATCAACACTTTCAGTATACTGGCAGGTTATAAAATCAATCTACAAAAATCAATTGATGTTGAACACCTTTTAAGATGCTGCTTAGCCGTCTTTATTTCTTCTTGAGGACTCTCTGTTCAGATACTTAGCCCATCTTTAATAGGGTTATTTGCTTTCTGGATTCTTTCTTTTTTGTGTTCCTTATATATTCTGGATGTTAAATCTTTGTCAGATGTGTCACTGGTGAAGATTTTCTCCCACTCTGTGAGTTGTCACTTCACTTCCCTGGCTGCTTCTTTTGATGTACAGATATTTTAGTTTAATGAGATACCATTTCTTGAATCTTGACCTTATTTCCTGAGCAATTGATGTCTGACTTAGAAAATCCATTCCTACATCTATATCTTGTAGGTTATTGCCAATGTTTTACTTCTAACATTTTCAGAGTTTTGGGTTTCACATTGAGGTCTTTGATCCATTTGGAGTTGACCTTTGTGCAAGGTGAAAGATAGGGATCTAGTTTCATTCTTATACAGGTGGAAAGTCCAATTTTGCCACCACCATTTGCTGCAGATGCTGTCTTTCCTCCAATGAATGTTCTTGGCCCCTTTATCAAATATCAGGTGGCTGAAATTGCATGTACTCATATTTGGGTCTTCAATTTTGTTCTATTAATCTACAGGTCTATTTTTTATGCAAGTACTGTTTAGTTTTATGACTATATCTTTTTAGTATAGTTTAAAATCTGGTGCAGGAGTCCCCCCCAGCATTGCTTTTAGTGATCAGTGTTGCTTTGGCTATCTGAGGTCTTTTGTGCTTCCATATGAACCTTAGGATGGTTTTCTCCAATTCTGTGAAGAATGTCATGGGGATTTTATTTGGCATTGTATTTAATCTATAAATGGCTTTTGGTAGCATGGTCATTTTCACAATATTAATTCTTCCAATCCATGAGCATGGAAGTTACCTACATCTTCTGATGTTTTCCTTAATCTCTTTCTTTAAAGATTTAAAAATTTCCTTGTAGAGATCTTTAATGTCTTTAGTCAGATTTATTCTGAGACTTTTTTTTGAGGGAGTGTTTCCATGTTCTCTTTCTCTGATTGCCTGGTATTAGTATATAGAAAGGCTACTGACTTTTGTAGATTAATTTTGTAACCTGACACTTTACTAAAAATGTTAATCATTTCTAGGAATTTTCTGGTGGAATTTTTGCTATCTCTTAGATATAATATCATATTTTCTACAAAAAGGGATATTTTGACCTCTTTTTTCCAATTATTACTACTTTAATTTTCTTCTCTGATTGCTCTCACAAGAGTTTCAAGCACTGTATTAAAAAGGAGTGGAAATACTGGACAGCCTTGTCTGATTCCTGATTTTAATGGGAATGCTTCCCGTTTTTCTCCATGTAGAATGATGTTGGCTCTGGGTTTGCTGTATATAGCTTTAATTATTTTGAGGTATGTTCCCTCCAGTCCAGTTCCCTCTAGGACTTTGAACATAAATGCATGATGAACTTTGTCAAAGGCCTTCTCTGCAACTATTGAGATGATCATGTGGTTCTTGTCTTTGAGCCCATTTATATGATTTATGGCATGCACTGACTTATTATACTGGACCATCTCTGTAATAAAGCTGGCTTGATAATTGTGGATGATCTTTCTGATGTGTGCCTGTATTCGGTTTGCAAGTATCTTGTTGACAATTTTTGCATCTATGTTCATTAAGGATATGCATCTATAGTTTTCTTTTTTGGTTGTATGTTTACTTGATGTCTTAGTTTGTATCTCTATTGCCGTGACAAAACACTCTGACCACTACCAACTTGGGGAGGAAAGGGTTTATTTGTCTTACATCTGCCAGTCACAGTTCATCAGGGAGCCCAAGTTAGGAATTCAGGGCAGGAACCTGGAGTCAGGAGCTGGAGCACAGGCCATGGAGGATCACTACTTACTGACTTGCTCTGCTGGCCCCTGCTTAGCCTGCTTTCTTATGCAACACAGGCCCACTTGTCCAGGGGTAGCACCACCCACACTGGGCTGGGCCTTCCCATATAACTCAACAATCAAGAAGATGCCCCACAGACCTGGCCACAGGCCAGTCCAATGAAGGAAATTCTCCAATTGAGGCTCCCTCAACCTAGGTGTATCAAGTTGACACTAAAGGTATCCAGCACAATTGGCCCCTTGTCAACTTGACACATAAATACATCACCATTAAACCAAAACTTTTCCAATTCTTGTCCCCAAGATATGATGTTAGTATCACAACATAAAACTACATCCTTAAAAGCCCCACAGTCCTTAAAAAATCCAAACACTGAAAAGTCCATAGTCTCTTTCAAAAGTCTCTTAACTGTGGGTGGACTTCTGTAAAATCCAAAACAAGTACTGTCTTATTTCAAAGGGAAGACTCAGGCATACCTAAGCAAAACCAAAGTCCAGCAAAATAGCTCAAGGCTGGCCATCTAGGATTCATCCATGATCTTCTGGGCCCCAAAGGATTCTGGCAGCTCCACTACTCTAACTCTGCCATCCCCAGCACAAACATCTTGTCTTGCAGACACAGGCCAGCTCCATTCCATACCTACTGTAGTCCTTGGTGGTCATCCCATGGTTCTGGAATCTCCAAAAAGCTGGGGTCTCCACTGAAACTGAGGCTGCACCTTCACCAATGGCCTCTTCTTGCCTCTCAGGGTGAAAAGCCCCAGATTCTCTCCATGACCCCTTCAATTCCATATCACTCAGCAATCAAGATGATGCCCCACAGTTCTGGCCATAGGCCAGTCCAATGAAGGCAATTCCCCAACTGAGGCTCCCTCAACCCTCTATGTCAAGTTAACACTAAAGCTATCCAGCACACTTGGTTTAGGTATTGGAATAATGATGGCCTCATAGAAGAAATTTGGAAGTTGTCCCTCTGTTTTTATCTTTTTGAATAAATTAAGCCATATTGGATATAGATCTTCTTTAAATGTCTGGTCGAGTTCCACTGTAAATCCATCTGGTCCTGGGCTTTTTTTAGTCAGGAGGTTTTGTATTACTGTTTCAATTTCCTTATGAGTTGTGGGTCTGTTTAAGCTGTTGATCTCTTTTTGTTTAGTTTTGGTGACTCCCATGATATTAGATACCTATCCATTTCTTTTATGTTTTCAAATTTGGTAGCATATAGGTTTTTAAAGTAGTCCCTTATAATGTTCTTGATCTTTATGATATCTGTTATGATATTTCCCCTTTCATCTATGATTTTGGTGATTTGGAGGTGTTTTTTCTTCCTTTTGGTTAACTGGACTAAGGCATCTGTCAGTCTTGTTTATCTTTTCAAAGAATCAGCTCTTGCATTTGTTGTTTCTTTTATTGTTTTCTTTGTTTCCATTTCAATAATTTCTGCTCTGATTTGTGTGATTTCTTCTTGTCTGCTGTGTTTGGGTTTCATTTGTTGTTGCTTTTCACGTGTCCTGAGTTTCAATATTAAGTCATTTATTTATATTCTTTCTGATATTTTAATGTAGGCACTCAGGGGTATAAACTTCCCTTTAAGGACTGCTTTGAAAGTGTCCAAGAGATTTGGTTGTGTTGTATTGTCTTTTTCATTTAGTTCCAAGAATAATTTTATTACATTCTTAATTTCTCTATTGATCCATTCATCATTAAGGAGTGTGTTGTTCAATCTCCATGTGTTCATGTAGTTACTAGAGTTTCTTCTGGTGTTGATTTTAAGCTTTATTGCATTGTGGTCTGATAGAATGCATGGAATTATTTCAGTAATTTTTTGTATTGTTGAGACTTGTTTTGTGCCCCAGTGTGTGGTTGATTTTGGAGAAAGTTCCATGGGACACTGAATAGAAGTATATTCTTTGGGGCTTGGGTGGAATATTGGATAAATGTCTGTTAGGTCCATTTGATGTATGGTGTTAATTAATTCAGATGTCTTTCTGTTTGTTCTCTGTCCTGTTGACCTGTCTAATGGAGAAAATGGGGTATTAAAGTTCCTTACTATTAATGAGTTATGGTTAATCTGGGTCTTAAGTCTTATAGTACTGTTTTTATGAAGTTGGGTGCAGCAGAGTTTGGTACATATATGTTCATGATTGTAATATCTTCTTGGTCAAGTGTTCCTTTGATTAGAATGATTATCTCTCCTGACTAATTTTAGTTTAAATTCTATTTTGTCAGATATTAGAATTGCAACTCTTGCTTTTTTCTTAGTATCATTTTCTTGGAATATTTTTCCATCCTTTCACCTTAAGGTACACTAATCCTTAAAAGAGGGATGGGCTTCTAGCAGACAACAAAAACATGGGTTTTGTTTTTTAATCCATTCAACTAGCCTGTATCTTTTGACTGAGGAGTTCAGTCCATTGATATTTAAAGTTACTAATGAAATATTTGTATTGATTCTTGTCATTTTGATTTCTGTTTGCATTCTTAGTCTAACTGTCCATTTCCACAGTTATACCTTCATTAACTTTCTGTTGCCAGTCGGGTGTAGTCCTTCCTTTCTTCAGCTCTTTGTATTGCTTCAAGGATTCTCTGAAGGGCTGGTTTTGTGGACTTGAAGTCGTTGAGCCTATTTATGTTGTGGAAGATTTTTTTTTCCCCTTCAATTATAATAGACATTTTTGCTAGGTAAGTTATTCTGGGTTGGCATCTGTGATGATTTAGAACTAGGAATACTTTGCTCCAGCTCTTCCAGCTTTCATAGTTTTCACTGAAAAGTCAGCTATAATTCTGATGGGTTTTCCTTTATATGTGACTTATTGTTTTTCTTTTTTTTTTTTCAGCTTTCAGTATTCTCTCTTTGTCCTATAGGCTTAGTGTTTTTACAATGATATGCCCTGGGGAGTTTCTTTTATGGTCCTGTCTATTTAGTGTTCTATGTTCTTCTTGTATTCGTATGGGAATGTCTGTCTTTAATTTTGGGAAATTTTCTTCTACAATTCTGTTGAAGATCTGGTCCATACTGTTATCCTGAGAGTCTTTTCTTTCCTCTATGTCTATGATGCATAAATTTGGTCTTTTTATCATGTCACACATTTCCTGCATATTCCATTCCTATATTTTCTTAAATTTTTCATAATCTTTGCTTGAGTGGTCTAATTTGTCACTATCTTCCAGTCTTTATATTCTGTTTTCCATTTCATTCATTATATTGGTGAGGCTTTCTCCTGTCATTTCTAATTCGCTTATTGAGTTTTTTACTTCTTTCTTCATTTCAGCCTGAGTATTCAATATTTTTAACTCTTCTGAATTCACTCAAAAGTTTATCCCTATTTTGTTTCAGTTATTTGATTTATTTGTGTGTTCTTTAGATTCATTGAACTCTTTAATCATATTTATAATTGTCCTTTTGAATTCCTTGTCCTGTGTTACATCTAGGGGGTTCTCATTATACTCCTCTACTCCTCTATTACTGATACTTGATGGGGACATATTATTTGGGGTTTTCATGTTATTTTTTTTTTTTGCTGTGACTTTGGCATGTGTATTTCTTTTGTAGTTCCTGATTCTTTTTTAAATATTTTTATTTATTATTTTTATTTTATGTGTATGTGTGTATTGCCTATGAGTAGGTAAGTGCACCCATGTCGTGCAATGCCTGTAGAGGACAGAAGAGGCTGTCAGATCCCCTGGAACTGGAGTTATGGACAGTTGTTAGTTGCCATGTGGGTGCTGGGATTAGAACCCAGGTCTTTGCAAGAACAACCAGTGCTCTTAACCGCTGAGCCATCTCTCCAGCCCCCTCTTTTTTTTTTTTTTTTTTTTCGGTTTCTGATTCTTGTGTGAGACTCAGTCCTTCCTGTTGTTGTTGCCTGCCTTAGTGGGCTAGCTACTTGAGGACTCTCCACTGGGGGCAGGGGGAGAGTAGGCACAAAGTCAATTGCGCAGGTTTCAGGAGACTCACTCGGCAGTTAGAAGCAAGATCGTTTATTGTGCAATTAGGGCTTTCTTTTATACCCCTTGCCCGATCCTCATTGGTTCATTTGGCTATGTGTCTCTTCTTCATTGGTGTGTCACACTGTCCTCTGTTTGCATCATTTGATGTTGTGCTTTATGGCAGGCTTTAGGTTAGCCTGAATAATGGAAGTATTTACTGGCCCATTTCCCCACACCTTCCTTTGTTGAGTTTACTCTGCTGTTTGTACACTTTATGTGCCTTTGTTGTTTTCTGGTTGGGTATGAAAAGCTGTTTTGTCTAGGCTTCAGGTTCTCATTTTTTATTTTATATTGGAGGGGCCAGATGGCTTTAGTCTTGCTGCTCAGGAGATCCCACCAAGGCCCAAGTTGTGTGAGGACCAGATGCTCTCAGGCTTCCTCCTAAGGTCTGGATCCCTCTAGTCAGCAGTCACTGTACAATTAAAAGTCTTTTAGGTAGAGGTAGGACTCAGGACTCTCAGGCAGTCAGGGATTGAGGCTGGTCTCAAGAATTCAGGGAAGGAGACTGGTCTCAGGAATCCCAGGCAGGTTGGGGGTGGAACAGCCAAGGATGAATGCTGGTCGCAGTTGTACAATGATAAGGTGGGGTAGGGGACAGGCTTTGAGGCCTCCAGGGCACTAGACTGAAGAATTGGGTTGGTCTGGGTGCAAAGTACAGTCCAGAGGTCTGGTGCCAAGAGAAGAGGTAGACCAGTGTTCATGCTAGAAGGAAAAAGGTGATGTCAGATTCCAAAATTTTGCATATCTCCATGAGGACTTCCAAGAAGAACCCACAACTCCTGGCCCATTTTTAGTTTTCTGACAGTTCTTCATAGTGTTTTCCATAGTGGTTTCATGAGTTTGCAATTCCACCAGCAATGAATGAACACTTTTTCTCCACATCCTCTCCAGAATTTGGAGTTTTTTGTTCTCTTGATCTTAGCCAGTCTGACTGGGGTAAGATGGAATCTTAAGGTGGTTTGTATATGCATGTCTCTAACTATTAAGGATGTTGAACACTTTTTAAGGTACTTCTTAGTCATTTTTATTTCTTTTTTGAGAAGTCTCTGTTCAGATCTGTAGCCCATCTTTATATTAGGTTATTTATTTTCTTGTTTCTTTGTTTAAGTTCTTTGTATATTTTGGATATTAATCCTCTGTTAGATGTGTAGCTGGTAATGATTTTCTCCTACTCAGTGGGTTTCATCTTCCCTTTCTTGGTTGTTTCTTTTGCTGGACATTAAGGGGGGCTATTGAAAGAGGAAGGGGAAGAGGGGGAAGGGGAAGGGAAGCTAGAGAAGTCAATGATAGAAGATATTCTGTATGAATGAAAGGGTCATAATGAAACCCATTTCTTTGCACAACTAATATATGCTCAGAAAGTTTATAAAAAGTCTAAACACTGCTGGCATTCAATCATCTTCAAACATAACTGTAAGTTTTGTGCACTTGAATGTGGACAGCACATTCTCCTGTTATTCTATTCCTTATTTGTTACCCACTTCTCTTGGTATCTTTTCTAGATTCCTTTGGCCTCTCCAATCCAGATTTTCCAGGTTGTGGTGTCCCAGTCTTCCTCAAGCTCCACTGCTTGTCATCAACCATGGCTTCCTCGTTGAACTTTTAAGAATCCCCTTGATTTTAAATGCCATCATTGTTCAAGACTCTTAGCTCTGTATCCCAATCTCCAACCTCTCACATGAGCTCTAAAGTCCAAACTGTAGTTACGTGCAGCTCTGTGTTTAGCATTTCCATCAGAATATCTAACTATTGCATCAGTCACAATATGACCAAAGTCTTGATTTCTTTGATTTTTTTTTTTTCACAGCATGTACCCCTGGACAAAAGCCTTCCAGGTGACACTAATCACCTGCTGCTCAGGTCCAAGTATAAACATCAGTTTTGTTTCTCCTTTCTCTCACCCCTCATCTCTTACACGTTGTCCCCTAACAAGTTATAACATACCCTTCTCTAAAGTAGACTTTAAGTACCTTCACTTCTGTATAGCTCTGCTTTACTAGCCACTTCCATTTGCATGATTGTTCAAGTCTCCTACCACATACCCTCAATGCACACACACTTCAAACACATCGTTTGCTTCCTTTTGTCTTTAGAATAAAATCTAAAGCCATTATCTCTCTTTTTTTGAAACAGTGATAAAAATGGGATTGGAGAATACGGATGGGACAGGTTTAATGGTGTGAAGAATGGATCATTAGGAGAGAAGAGGGAGTACGAGGAGGGATAGCTAACACTAAAGGCCTTTGAAAGAGTCATATGGAATCCTAATATAGACACTTCTTTCAATCTATACACTATAAAAATAGTTTAAATGTAGCTACCTTATAACAGGAGTTCAATGGCCTTAATAGCCACCGCAGGATAGCAAGTAAAAAGCCCAGTGTCAGGAATGAACTCCCCTCCTGCAGTCATTGACCAGAGGGATCACATAGATCCTCAAATAATACTTGCTATTATCATTGCATTTGGTTACCCACTCTATTGCTGAAGACACTACATACCTGAGTTGTAGAATAATCCAGGAGAAATCAAGCTGGTACTGACCTCAAAACTGGCTTTCATGGTACTAGTAGGTGCTATGTCAGAGAAAGGTAATCATCGGCCTTATCCAACTGTGAATCCTGTGAGCTACAATAACAACTGGCTTGGCAAAATGTTCACTGGTACAATAGTGGCATGAATATATGGGAGTAACCAACCACCTTCTAACAGGATTTAAGGTCTGTTTCACAGTAAGAAGTTCATACTTATACCTGACACTATTATCACAGCCAGAAACCTGTGGTTATACAGGTCACAGTCCATAGAAGAAAACCTACTACTATCATTCTTCTAAATAGATATAATATTAAGCTAACTCATAACAACTTGTTGTTATACCCATTGATTAATGCATCTCTCAAATTTCAACAAAGAAGGTTCTTCTTGCACCAGATGGTGATAAGCACAGAGACCTATAACTGGTCAAGGTGCAGAGAACAAGAGACTGTGGAATGGTCAGCCCTAAATGGGATATCTATATCACAACCTCTCCTCATGGTGCACAGAGATCATTGGTGGAAGAGAGGGTGGAAATATTATAAGAGCCAGAAGCAGTATATGAATACAAGGAAACTGATTTCTGGACACCACAGGGTACTTGTAATTATGAACCCATACCACTTATATCAGCATCCATAAGACCTGTGCAAATCCAAGCCAGATAGGCACCAAGCATGCATGGGGGAGGTACACAGAAAGCTCCAGCACTAACTGAGGATATATTGGCAATTGATAGATGTTGGAGGAAGGAAAGTCTGTTTTCTTTACTGGTGTGATACCTGGTAGGCTGACTAGATTCCAAGGGATAGACTCACAGCCAAGAGAACTTTGGAAACACAGATTAGATTTGATAACCCCTTTAAAAATGGATAAATAACAATAGAGGATATGGAGTAAGGGAGTAGTAAGGTGAGGTTGGAGAGAGGGAAAGTGGTCTGAATATGATTGAAATACATGTAAAGAAATTCTCAAAATCAATAAATATTAAAAGACAAAAAATTCCAAAAGTCTCCCCCTAAAAGAACAAATGTGATGTGACCTAGTTTCACTAATTTAGACCTACCATTTGCTCCCTTGATATTTATATCTTTGTTGTTACACTCTTCAAACTCTTTGTTTTGGTCCCCCTAAAATTCACATGTCAATGCTCTGTGCCATTGTGACGGAGTTAGGTAGTAAGGCCTTTAGGAGAAAATTTGTTCTTGGAAGAAGAGCCCTGATGAATGCATAAAGTACCCTTATGAGACACAGCAAGAAGGTGTCTATCAGGTCAGGAACCTGGGCTTTACCAGAACTCGGTCATGTTGACACACCAATCCTCTACCTTGAGTCCCCAGAACTGTCAGAAATAATTGATTCTTGTTCAAGCTTTCCAGTCACAGTATTTTAATTCACCCACCTGTAAAGGAACAGACATTCAGTAAAATCTCTCAGCCTCAAGGTCTCCACTCTTATCATGGACACTTAGGGAATGCTGGACTTTCAGATGGCTTTTGTCATAGCTCAAACTCTCCCTTCAAAAATGTTTCATGAGTCTTCAACATACCGCCTCTCCCCATGTAGACACTTAGTCGCATTTTTAATTTTCTGAAAACTTTCTTGTCTTTTATTTGGTTCTGTGTATTAGTTCCTTCAACATCAAGAGCTATGCGTATCTTAATTACTGATGTGTCAAGAGCCAGACTATGTAGGAACTAAATAACATGGTCAAAAGAAGCTGAGAAAAAGGAAAGATGGCCTAAAGATTTCATCATAGTCAGGTGTGGTGGCAACTCCTTTAATCTTGGCACTCAAGAGATAGAGGCTGAAAGACATCTGTGAGACTGAAGCTAGCCTGTCCTGCATAGTGTGTTTAGGCCAGGTGTGGTTGTAGAGAGACCCTGTCTCAAAACACAGAAAGATTTCAACATAAATATAATAATTCAACTACTCTCAGTTCCCCTAACAACTATCTTTCCACCTTTCCCGACTAAATTTCATCTTGTACTGATTACAGAGCAAAGCTTAGTTTAAAGGCATGACTCTGCCAAATAAAACAGACCTGACAGGATCAGCCCACTGGGGGTTGGTCATTCACATTCTGGATGGCTGGAAATGATAACGTGCCAAACCTCCTTGGGTACTCAGTGAACTACACTCTCCTTTTTCTTCCTCCACACTCCAGGCAATTACCCATCTTGTTTGCCTGGCTCACTCAGCTGTATTTGAAAGTGAATAACGTGTGTCCAACATGAGGAGCAGCCTTCTGCAGTTGTCTCCCAAGTCTGCTTTTATCCCACCTTCCTCTGGATAGGTGGAGGAGGTCCCCCCACCCATCCCCAAATAACAGCAAGAAATTCAGAAATGGAGTTGGAAGAAATGAGTCAGAAGACCTGGGTCTTAAATCCCTGTTTCTAATTGCTGTGTGACTTGATCAAATCCCAACAGCTCTCTAGGCCTCTGTTTCCTAGCTGCAAACTGTGGGGTTCAGGCTGAATAATCTATAGGAATTCCTTCCAGCTCTAATGTTCTAGACATGTACCCACCAAGTGGTAGGCATCTGCCGAGTTGCAGATTTTCCAACCAGGAAAGAAATTGCCAACATGGAATGAGTGTCAATGTGCCTGTCTTTGAGTTTTTTATATTGCTCATAACCTCATAATTATGAGGTTGCCCTAACTATTCACCTTTGACATAGTTGGATGACAAACACCTATCACTGTTCTTTGCTGGGGAAGGAGGGGGCACAGGATACTAAATGTGCCCGACCCCGCTATATTTACCACAAGCAGTGGTGTGGCTGAGACTAGAAGTCGGGGAGCTTCCTAGTTCTAGGGGTTGGTGAGGGATACGGCCTTGGGGCCTTGCTGGAACAGAGTAGTACATTGTTTTGTTTAGTGCTTCATTCTGAAATAGATGAAAATCACTTGTGATTGCATTCTGTCTTCCGAGCAAGTTACTGCTATCAGTCAAGTAAATCAAAAAAAGTTCTATTTACCTCAGGAAACAACCGGAGGAAATTCTGTGCACCTGACAGTACAGTAAATAGATATAGAGTGTGGACTTTGAAGCAAGAGACACTCATCTGTTTTGTAAAAGAACATTTTATGGATATTACAAAAGCACAAAAAGGATATAATACTATAAGACTTGGTTGCACTAACAGCTAGCAAGATGATTTATTAGCAGCACACTGAATTCTCTGAGTCTTGGTTTTCTATATGTAAACTATGACTGATAAAACTTGCCCACAATGTTCTTGCTAGGATTGTACGTGATAAAAGACAATAACTCTTATTATGCCAGTTCAACTAATTAGTGCTTTTCCCTCATTCATGTCCTCTGTCTAGATAAAACAAATTAAATTGTGTCCTACCCATATCTATTACATGCACATCCAAAGTGCTCTATCAGTCACAACATGTGATGCAGAAGGACCTATGGGCCCAGAAGTGAGTGGCTAACCCCTTAATTGTGGGGTGAAGGATGCTCTGAAGTGTCCAGTTCTAACTTACTAAAGACCTACTATGTTATAACAAATGAGGAATTCCATAAAGTGAGTTTTCTAGATATAGAATAGTCCCAGGGACTATTCTGAGCACAATTAAGAACAGTCTATGAAAGACTGGTAAAGTACTGAACATACATGTGCACACAGAGTTGTGACATTTTGCAAACTGCCTTTTGTGCTACCCCCAAGTACCTCTATTCTAAATAGCTACTGTCCAGCGACCTGGCCTCTGTCCTTTTATATCAGGGGCACATGCTATAAAGTTAGAAGGCAGGGAAAGAAAGGCAGCTCAATAAGGCAAATTTCTTAGCTTGTTCCCCCATGTTGCTTCACAGAGGTGTAGACAGCAACATTTTCTAACATCACGTTTCTCTATATATAGTCTGAAATAAGGTGAAGCAAGATGATAAATGCACACTGAGCTAGACTGCATCTTTCCAGTGCCCACAAAGCCCAGTCTCTGCACAGGGAGGCTGCTTTCATCTGTCTCCACTCCTGGTGGACTATGTGATCCTCTCTACTCAGTTTCTTCACTTCCATTAAATGGGGTTGAGAAAATACTGTCCTGGTATGCTTACTAGAACTGAAGTCCTGTGAATCCTGGCCTAGCACACATAGCAATGGGCACTTCATATGTGCTTGACTACATCACGGTGCTGACAGTGAGTCCATTGGCTTAGGAGTGTGATAACATTTTCCTGACCTGTGACACCACATTCTTTCAACTTTCCTTTAAGGTAGGACTAATCTTAATTTCTGTGAGAAATATAGTATCATGCGTACAAAATATGATTCCAACAGTGTGTGCAATTGGCAAACTTCCAGACACTGTGATTAATACCTCTGGGGACTCTAACCTATACATACCTGTTGACGCTATTAACCAGGAAAAAGGATAAAGGCAAAAAAAGGTACTTCTGGTCATTTACTCTGTTACTTATATGCTCAGCTGTTTAAAATAAACTTCTACCTAGTTGTTGATTTGTAATAAATACAGAAACCAATAATGAAAACATTTTTAAAACTGGTTATTCTCAAACGAAAATTTTCAAACAGCTTCCTGGGTCTTACTCCTGGTGTACTAAATCAGTCCCATGGGGAAAAACGAAACAGACTCCAGTGGCTGTGCATTTATACATCCCCTAAGGTGTACTGATCACTGCCCAGATTTGGAAACCACCATCAGAAAGCCAGACCTCTGCAACCACGTCTGGCACACACAGTCTTCCCTCAGTGCTCAGCAGAAGTCATTTACCTTCTTCTTCGGGAACATCTGTGGTAATCACTGGAAAAAGCAGGCTTGCCTCTTAATGGGGAAAGAAAAGTTATTTACCTGGTTTGCAAGCTGAAGGAGAGCACAACTAATTTCAGAGCAGGTAGGCTTCATCCTCTCTGTGCCCTAGGAACTCACAGGTGTGATGAGAGGATTTTTAATTAATGTTAGAAAAGCACTGCCATCCCTAGATGAGTGCTGGAGAGGGACATGGTGTGATTTATTCTTAGTATTAATAACAATTGTATTAACAGAAATAATGAAGTTTTCTAAAGTGATTTTTTAGAAAAATCTATGTGACAAGAATTTTTGGAGAGCAATGGGAAAATAACAAAAAGATAAAAGGGAAATAAAAGATAGCATTTTTTCCTATTCAAAATTTTTTTTTTTGCCCATGGATAACATCCTGAAATGACAAGAGAATTAAGAGGAGTTCTTTTGCAAACTTCTCCAATGGAAATTAAAGCATTATTATTAATGTGTGTTATCAGGGAGACTGTGGAGGAACACAGTCATGAAAGAAGGAACTGGTTTGAAGACAGAGATTCTAAACTTAGATTTACCCACTAGCTTTTCAGATACTTACATTTATTAATTGCTACACTTCTAGCAGGTCACAGTAAGTTTCCTCACTGTTAAAACATGAAGACATCGAAAAGCGTACTACCTCACACACAGATTTATGAAGATGAATGGGGATGGTGAATGGAATTGTTTTACAGATTTTATGAATGATGAATATCAAGATAGTAGAAATGATGAACTCATGATGGACATTTTACATACAGTTTTTCTACCAACCTCACAACTGGCCTTCCCTGGGTAGCCAGCAGGAAGCCACATCCCCTCTTCTTTTAGAACACCTTTAACAATTGCCCCCACCCTGGTTCCTATTCCCAGTGATGTTACTTCAATTCATCAGCCTTTACCTGATGTTCATTGCTCTACTGATAATTAGTATTATTGATCTACTGTACCTTGCTTTGTAAAACTATCAGTAATATTCATTACCCAGGATATGTGTACTAACTCTTTTATACTTCCATACTCTTCTACAGATACTGGTAAATTTACTTTTGTTGCAATGGTATTCACAATTTACATAATTATAATGACAACATAATTATAATGACAGATTGCTTACTACTGAATCAGCTAATATGTATTGATCTTTATCTCATTTCTTGTATATCTCTTTGATATTCCCAGGGTTACTAACTACCTAGTATATTTTAAATTTGCTTAGATTTCTACCTACTTATACAAGTTCTATATTTGGAGCTGTTTCTCCTCTTCATATTACTGTTTTCCATTTGAATGATCTGTGTGTGTGTGTCTCTCTCCCCTCCTCTTCTCTCCTTATCTGTCTGTCTGTCTCCCTGCTCCTCCCTCTGGTAGATTGCACCGTCCATCTTTCTGCTGTAAGGGAGACTAATCATGCACTTGGTCTTCTGTGTAGCTATCATCTTGGGGTTGTCTTCTGTCATCTTTCTCTTTACCCTTTTCTTGTGTTGGAGTGAAATCATATATCCCATAGTTTCCTCTGTCTTCATTTGCTCACTTCTATGATAAATATCATCTGCCAGACCTTGAACAGGTTATGCAGATGTTAAATGGATTTCATAACTCAAAATATCTATGTTCTACCATCAGTCGATTGGTCACATTTCGGTGGTCCCCAATTTTCATTCCTGAAAACTGACAATCTAGTTAAGGTTCTTGTAAGCTTTCCTTCTATAGTGGATAATTTTCTCTGTTATATTTCCTTAGAAGTAACATTGTCAGACATGAAAATTGGAACATCATTAATTGTGTGAGATCTTGCCAAATTGCTCTCTAAAGTAATTTCTACCAATTCATGCTTCAGGAGAGATATAAAAGTGTACCCATTTAGGCCATTTTTCATTTAGTCTGCCAGGCACTCAATGAGCCCTTTCAATTTGGAAATTCATATCTTTAGTGCAATGTAGTACTGGCAATATAGTCCCAATAATTATTTCTCTCCATTTTTACTTTTTCTAGGAGTCATAAGAGAGAAATGTGCACTGCCTAAATATATTCTCTGATTTTTTGCCTCTCTTTTTTATTGTTCATTTTCATCATTTTTGCAATTTTACTGATATTCTTCAATGTATCTTGCTTAATTGACAAATTAAATATTATATATATTTATGGTATGCAACATGATGCTGAAATATGTGTATTTCACACAACTGACAATCAAGTTAATGTAACATGACCTTACACTCTCCAGTCTCTGTACTGAAAATGTTTCAAATCCATTTCTTAGTACTTTTCTCTTCGTAATTTTCACTGTTCAATACAATAACTACAGTCACAATGTTGAACCAGTTCCTTACATCTTGCCGAAATTTGTGTCCTTTGACCAATTATATTTTTCTAAAAGCTTAACAAATTCTACTTCCTAGAAAATTTCCCAATTTTTTTCAATGTTTTGGTTGCAAATATTTAACCTGTTATTACTGCAGTTTCCAAGATGCATTTCAAATTCTATTCATCGGGAAACGACTAACAACTTGTCTTTTGCTCTTTCCTAACTTGCCTGGTTCCCACCTTACAGAAGTCACACCTGTGGAGTCATAATACTGGATCCTTCCAATTATTTGCCTGAGATTCCTGTCAGATGCCACTGCTGAGGGCTAGAGTGAGCTGCCTATGGTCACCTTTGCTCTCACTAACAGACCAAACCGTTCCAGTCCTTAGAAGCTGCAGATGAAATTCTCACCCTAATAGAAGATTTGCTGAAAACACAGAGCAAGCGAGCCTTTTGTTGCATTTGCTTTCTACTCCACTTTCACATGCTACCATGAATTACCTTCCCATGTACTGCCCCAGATAGACGGACACTCCTGAAGGTGATTTCTCCTCAGAGTAAGCTTGTTTTTGTATATTTATAGTTAATTCAAATGTATTTAGCAGTCGAAATCTAGTTGGCTCCAAAAGTATTTTGGCCTTCATAGATTATAAAATAAATTATCAAACTAGTTTTTTTCTTTCTCTCTCTTTCAACAGAACATTCAGTTCAGAAGGTTTGCTCTCCCAGATATGTGGTGCCAGAATACTTCATTTAATTTTAAAGGAGAGAAGCCTTCCTCATTGTACACATTTATTGCTAATTTCTAAAGTTTATAGAGAAAAGACTCAGAAAATATCAGAGCTTCATAAAAATATTAGAAAAAAATGACCTCTATATGATCAATGAAATAAAAACCTGAAACAAAAAAATGATGTTTTATTTTTAATAACCATAAAAATTCACAAATATGTGAAAACTAAGCAACCATTCTTAAATAAACAAGGGGTCTGAAAATAAATCACAAGTTAAATTAGAAATTATTTGAGATTAATACAAATAATAATAAAACATTCCAAGACATTCGGTATAGAGTATAACTGAAGCAACACACATGTTTTAAAAATGAACAAGGTATTTTTCAACAATCTAGTCTCCACTTAAATTAGGAAAAAAAGAAGAGCAAACTAAAATCAACACAGGCATAAATAATGGAATAACAATTATCAGAATAAAGATAAATCAAGTATAAAATAGAAAAGCATAAATTATAACACAAAGAGAACAAAACTAATAATTTTTAGACATACTGACAAAGAGAGAAAGATAGAAGACAGAAATTATTAAAATCAGGAATGTAAAAGTCTCTTTTTATAAATAAAAATGATATTAAGTGAATGTATTGTATAAAAATATAAGGTATCCTAAACACCTTATTAAAGGTACAAACAACTGACTCAAGAAGAAAGAGAAAATCCAAACGGGCCTGCAATAAGTAAAGACGGTGAATTAGTAATAAAGAAAAAAGTTCCACCAAGAAAGGCCAGGATTCAATAGTTTCCCTGGTAAGATTTACTTAATGTTTGAGGGATTAATATCAATCCTTCATGAACTTTGAAGAACAACAGAGGAGGAAGCAGTACTCACTCAACCCACCATGAAGGAGAAAGAAGCATTTAAGTCATCCATGAGTTAGATATTATCTTTACACCAAAGACAGCCAACATGATCAGGGAAGAAGCATAAATCATCTTTTTATAAATATAAATGGCAAACTCTTTAACAAAAATTAGCAAACCAAATCCACTGAAACATAAAAAAGAATTATGCACACCATGCCCAAGTACGATTCATCCCAGGATAGCAAGGCTACATCGATACAGGAAACGGATCAATGTAGCCATTGTGTTAACAAACCAGATGACAAAAGTCATGGCATCACAAAAAAGTCTTCGGGGAAGCATCTGCTGAAAGCAACTTTATTTTTTTGATAAAAATATTGTCCTAGCTGGTAACAGTAAAGAGCACTTGAACCTCATAGAGGGCACATATACAAAACTACTGTTAATGGCATACTGTGAAAGAGCAAATATTTTGCTCCAGTGATCAAGAACATCCCTGTAGCCTTCTCTATTTCAATGTACTTCTTAATTTGACACAACTATGAATGCTGATGAGGTTACACACACCTGAAATTCCAGTATTTGGGAGGCTAAAACAGCAGAGTTGTAAGCACAAGGTTAGCTAAACTACGTACTGAGACCTGGTTCATATAAATAAGCAAATGAATAAGTAAATAAGAAAGAATGGAAAACATATTGTGAAGCTACATTAACATAATGACATAAAGGCAGACATAGATCTCAATGGAATAGAATTAAGAGCCCAGAAATCAATCCTTAGCTTTTGTTCAACTGATTTTGGTCAAAGGTACCCACTTCATTTAGTGGAGAAATGATCTTTCCAACAAATGGTACTCTGAATATCCATATGCAAAATAATGAGTTGGACCCTTACTATACACCACATCTAAATAGTAGCTTAAAATGTACGAGAGACCCAAATGCAGTAACTAAAAACATAAAATTCCTAGAAAAAAACTGTGATGAATCTCTTTGATCTTAAATTTGGCAATGTTTTTGTGGAAGTTATGCCAAAAGCACAAGAAATAAAAGAAAAGGTATGCAATGTTATACAGGTATACGATGTTATAATAAAAAACGGGAGTTTTGTGACCAAATCCACAATTTAGGAAGTTAAATAAAATGCAAGTTAAAAGAAATGTTTTCAGATATGATAAAAAAAAAATCCTGTATTAAAATATGTAAAAGGTACAGGGAGTGGTGGCACATGCCTCTAGTCCCAGCCCTCAAGAAGCAGAGGCAGGCAGATCTCTGTGAGATCAAGGCCAGCCTCGGCCAGTGACTTCCGGGCAGTCTGGGACTAGGGAGACCCTGTCAAAACAAAACAAAACAAGGAAAAAATAAAATATGTAAAAGGTCCTTACACAGCAATAATTGAAAGATAAAGTCTGAGCAAAGAATTTGAACAGACATTTATCAAAATGAGATATGTAAAGATTCAAAAAGAATATGAAAATGGAGCCATTACCATTGTGGAAATACAAGTCAAAATCACAAGTATCAATCACTTCACAACCACTAGGGTTGATAAAAGTTGTGAGGTTTTTTTGTTTTGTTTTGTTTTGTTTTTTAAATACAGAAAGTAGCTAGGCATGGTGGTATACTCTTCTAATCACAGTACTTGGGAGACAGAGACAAAAGGATTTCTGTGAGTTCAAGGACACACATATAGCAACTACCAGGCCAAAGAGGACTCCATAGTGGGGACTAAGGGATGACAGAAAACAACAAGTGCTTCTTTTCAAGCTTAGCTTCACCCACTTGCTTTGATTACCACACACAAACTTGACTCAACTATGAATGTTCCATAGGAGGGGAGTGGCAGAGAAAGAGTCAGTCATACCTTCTGTCTAACCAGCTGGCCTGAGGTACATGAGGGAGGGACTAACGATAGGACAGGGGAAGCAGGGAGGGGCAGGGGAGGGGTGGCCTTCACCATCTTGGGCATCAACCTGGAGGTCACAGGGTCCCAGCCAAAAATGTAGAAGAAGCCCTAAGATGCCCACACTTTTGTAAGTAACCCCCCCCAACCCCTGCTCTGTTAGTAAGCCCAATAAATTCACTAAGATTTTCCAAACTGCAGTTTTGGAGAATTTGTACCTTGGGTTGTAGGAAGAGGAGGACAGAAGCCGCAGTGTCTCCCAGAAGTAAAATTTAGCTGCAGAGCATACCAAAGAGAATTGAAAACATTAATCCATGCAAAACATATACCCAAATGTTCATATCATTATTCATAATAGTCAAAAGTAGAAGCTTTAATATCATATGCAAAAGTAGAAGCTCTAATACTATCAACTGATCAAATGGTATGAATGAAATGATGTATGCACAGTATCTCAATGACAAACACTGAAGTCGTGGTATGTGAAAGGAGCCAGTCTTAGAAGGTCATGCACAGTACGACTCCATTGTTATTTGATGTTCAGAGTGGGCAAACTCATACAGAGAATAGATCAGCAGTTGTCAGAGTCAAAGGGAGGCAGAGTTGGGAGTGATTGCCAATTGGTGTTGGGATTTCTTTCTGGGTATGGAATGCTCAGAATCAGATAGTGGTGGTGGACAGCCAAACTGTACATTAAAATATGATCACATAGTATGTTATTCACTATAATGTACCAAGATATATTCCCAGATTAAGAAAAAATATTAATATGCTCTGACAACAAAGATAAAATATTATTCTATAGAGTAAATGTTTTATAAGAACATAATCTTCATTCATAAAAATTAGGATAAACAGCTTTTTAATGCCAAACACTATCAACAATGAATATACTTTTGCATTATTGAATAATTAGTTTCAAATTTTTACCATTTAATTCTCTTCAGAAAAGTTTTGTGGGTTTTTTGTTTTTGTTTTTGAGACAAGGTATCACTATGACCTCCAGCTGGCCTATAACTGGCTATACAACCAGCTGGCCTTGAACTCACATACAGAGATAAGCATGACTATGACTCCTGAATGCTGGGATTTTGCTACCATGCCCAGCCTTTCCATTAACATTTTTAGGAAGAAAATAGTTTTCATCTTTAACTTGTCCTTGTCTATTGCTTAAGAAAGTGTTTGTATTTGTCTGTATTTCTGTCTACTAGAACAGAACACAAAAGGAAATGCAAATTTACCTCTTAGCATCATCTTCTTACACTCAAACTCGCCACCTTCACCATTTTCAATGGGATTTAATAAATGAACCACTTTGTTTCAATGTTGCACAGGCATTGTGATTTTAAAGTAAATTGTAATCATTAGACACCAGGACTCAGGGTTCCCTCAACAATTCTACACCACAGAATAGTGCTGAATGCAGTCTGAATCAGAGTTCCCTGAAGAATCATGATGTATGCCACACTTTAACCAACACTTCCTTTCATGTGGATTATTGTCAGAATTTCAAAACCAAACCTGAGAGCTCAAATTCTCCAGGACTGAGTTTAAATTCAAGACATATCACTTGATACCCACATGACAGCTAACAGTCATCCATAACTCCAGTTCCAGGGAAATCCAATGCCTTCTTCGGTCCACCTCAGGCACTGCATGGCACAAGTGCACATACACACATGCAGGGAATACACGCATACACATAAAATAAAAAGAAATAAAATTTAAAAACATTTTAAAAACCAGCTTTTCCTCAACCAGCAGTAATCAACAGCCTATAATTCTTTGACTAAGATTGGGACCTGCTGCCTGTTTCCACAGTTCTGTGCTGGGTTTTGTCTGATTGAGTTTGCATGGGCCTTGTACATGCTGGCACCATTCCTATAGGTTCAAATAAGGAAGGTTGCAGAAGACTGGAGGACTTTGTTTTCATATGGTCATGAGCCTCCTCCCTGGCTCTTACAATTCTACCAACCCTTCTGCCACAATGGTCCCTGAACCCTAACTAGGTGGATTTTAATATAGGAGTCCTGCCCAAGGATTGAAGACTCTTATTCTCTACACTTTGGCCATTTCTGACCTTTTGTGTGTGTTCTTGGCCCTCTGCTGTATAAAGGAGCTTCACTGACGAGAATTGAGAGATGCATTAGTGTTCTTTTTACCCTTTATTCTATGCTCTGTGAGCCTTAGGTGTGGCACTTACATCGTAGATGAGTCACTTAAGCTTGGACAATTCACAGACAATCTCTGTGTGTGACCATTTGTGGAACTCTGTAACAATGTCTATCTAGCTTCTTTGATGAGTGGTAATGGAGATATATGTCTGTAAATGTAAGGATTGATATTTTGCACAAGTAATAAATTTTATTTGTCTAGGGATGTGACAGCCTTGGGTTTTCTCTAAGATATATGACATCTCCAGCCATGTGCATTTGGCAATGTTTACAGTACCACACATGAGTTTCCTACCACTGACTTAAGTTCCATTAGGTATCTGTTAATTACCCCCAAGCTAAAACTGCCAATAACTGCAACAATGCTCTTTGCTGTGCCAATCACTGATGTGGTTATTAGGCCTTAAAAATGGGGTGTAATCATTGATTTATATTCTTTCTTAGTGTCTTGCTTAGTGCTCTCCAAAGTTATGAGAGCTAGCCTTCAGGGGAGATGACTTCCAGATCAGTTCCAGCTCTATTTCTCTAAACCCTGTGTCCAAAGGATGTCATTTCTTCAGCAATAGGGTCTTACCTTAAAATTCTTGGAGGCAATCAATAGCTGTGACAATAGCCTGTGTAAAGTTTTGGAGTCTCTTGGGCTGCCCTATCCAACAACTCAAAAGAAGGTTTCTCTTGTCTGGCACTGGTATAGCCTTCAGCTATACACATGAACTCATGTAGAAATATTGTATGTGTAATCTGTCGTTAGGTTTTTGGAATACTATGATTCCCTCTGGTTTTGTATAGTAGCTACATGTTATTTATCACTCCTCTATCCATTCCTAACCCTCCCTCCACACCATCCCCATTTAAAATATCCCCATCTTCCCCATTTCTTCCTTGATAATACCTGTGTTCTATGGTCCCACCTATCTTGAGCTCCTGTTCTTTCTCTTTATCCCCATACTTCCTGGTATAACCCTCTATCCCCCTTTCATATAAATACACCCATTTTACCCATTTCTCCCTTAGTAACACCTGTCTCCTACTGCTCTTCTCTCTTAGTTTTCTTCTTTCCCTTTACCTCTCTGGTTTCTTTCAATTTTCCTGGATCCTGCAGTTACATCAGGATATATATTCACATACAAGGAAATTGTGCTAGAATTCAGAAATGAGGGAGAACAAATGTCTTTTTTTTTCTGAGTCTGTGTAACTTCGCTTAGTGTAACATTTTCTAGCTCTGTCCATTTATGTGAAAATTTCATGATTCTGTCTTTACTGCTGAGTAGAACTCCATTGTGTTAATGTACCATGTTTTCATTATCTACTCTTCAGTTGAGGGACACTTGGATTGCTTCCATCTCTTATTTATTGTGAAAAGAAAAACAACAAACAGGGATGTACAAGGATCTCTGCAGTAGAATGAGTGCTTTGGATATATGCCAAGGAGTGGTAGAACTGGGTCATACAGTAGGTACATTTTTAGTATTTAAGGGTTCTCCATGCTGCTTTCCATGGGGGTTGTGTGAGTTTGCCATCTCCCAAGCAGTGAATGAACATTCCCTTTTCCCCACAGCCTCTCCAGCATTTGATATCATTTGTACTCGTGATCTTAGTCAGTCTTGATCTTAAAATGGATTTAATTTGCATTTCCCTAACTACTAACAATGTTTGAACACTTCTTAAGATGTTTCTTAGTCATCTTTATTTTTTCTTTTGAGAACTCTCTGTTCAGATCCTTAGTCCATTCTTTAATTGGGTTATTTGTTTTCTTGATTCATTGTTTTTAGTTCTTTATATATTCTGGATGTTGAAACTCTGTTAGATGTGCCTCTGGTGAAGATTTTCTCCATTCTGTGGGTTTTCTCTTCATTTCCTTGGATGTTTCCTTTGCTGGAAGTTGCTTTAAAGAGGTCCCACTTGTTGATTATTGACCTTAATTTCTGAGTAACTGGTGTCTGATTTAGAAAGTCCTTTCTTACACTTATATCTTGTATGTGACTTCCAATGTTTTCTTCTAACAGTTTAGATTTTCAGGTTTCACATTGAGGTCTTTGAGCCATTTGGAGATGACTTTTGTGCAAGGTGAAAGATAAGGGTCTAGTTTAACTCTTCTACAGACGAAGATCCAGTTTTCCCAACACCATTTGTTGAAGATGCTATCTTTGCCCCATTATGTCTTCTTGGCACCTTTGTCAAATATTAGGTGACTGAAACTGTGTGTTCTCATGCTTGGGTCTTCAACTATGTTCCATTGATTTATGTGTATATTTTTGTTCCAGTGCCATGCTGCTTTATAACTATAGCTCTGTAATATAATTGAGATTAAATATAGTAATCCCCCCAGCACTACTCTTTGTGCTCAGGGTTGCTTTGGCTATCCAGGGTATTTTTTGCTTCCAAATGAATTTTATGATTTTTTTTCTAATCTTGTGAATAATGTCATGGTGGATTTTGAGTGGCATTGCATTGAATCTATAAATGGCTTTTGGTAGGATGGTCATTTTCACAATATCCATATGAATCTTAGGATGGTTTTTTTTCCAATTCTGTAAAAGCTGTCATGGGGATTTTGATTGGCATTGCATTGAATCTATAAATAGCTTTTGGTAGGATAGTCATTTTCACAATATTAATTCTTCCAATCCATGAGCCTGGGAGGTCCTTCCATCTTCTGGTATCTTCCTCAATCTTTCTTTAAAGATTTAAAAATTTCATTTTTGAGATTTTCCTTCTCTTGTCTTATTGCTCTAGCAACAGTGTCAAGCACTATATTAGAAAAGAATGGAGAGAGTGGAAAATGTTGTCTGGCTCCTGGTTTTAAGGGGAAAACTTTCAGGTTTTATCCATTTAGAATGATGTTGGCTGTGGATTTGTTGTACACAGATTTAATTATGTTGATGTATGTTCCCTCCAGTCCAATTCCCTCTAGGTGTTTTAACATAAATGCATGTTGAATTTTGTCAGAGGCCTTTCTGTCACCTATTCAAATGACCATGTGATTTTTGTCTTTCAGTCCAATTACATGACTCATGAAATTTATTGACTTACATATAGTTAACTATCTCTGCATCTCTGGAATAAAGCCAAGTTGATTATGGTGTATGGTCTTTGTGATGTGTGTCTGTATATGGTTTGCAAATATTTTGTTGAGAATTTTTACATCTATGTTTATTAAGGATATGGGTCTATAGTTTTGTATTGTGTTTTGGTAGTGTCTTTATTTCATTTTGGTATTAGAGTGATGCTGGATTTATCAAAGGAATTTGGGAGTTCTCTCTCTGTTTCTTTCTTCTTGAGTAACTTACATTGTGTTGATGCTAGTTCTTTAAATGACTGGTAGAATTCTGCTATAAATTAATCTGGACCTGGACTTTTTTTTAATCAGGAGGTTGTATTTCAATTTCCTTATATGTTATGGGTCTCTTTATACTGTCCATCTCTTCTTGGTTGAGCTTTGGTGGTTCCAGTGATTTTAGATATTCAAGTCCTGACCTAGGACCCACATTCTCTAGACTCTTAGTCTCCACACTGAGGCCATTTGTGACCTTTTGTGTTCCTGGCCCTCTGTTGCATGAGGGTGTTTCATTAGTCAGAATCAAGACATTCATTATTGTCTTCTTTACACCTTGTTCTATGTTCTGTGAACCTTAGGGAATTTGGGATTGAAATAAATCTTGCCACATTTGTCTTTGAGTAACCCAAATGGACCATTTCTTCTGTCTGGTCTTTTGTATATCTCTTGTAGAGTGTTGTATTATTCTACAGGCTTGTTTTACATGCTGGTCAGAGTCACTTAGATCTGCTAAAGCCTCTCTCACTTTACAATAAGCCTGTCCCATTAAAGGTTTTAGCAAAACCATTAAAGTTCTATGCCGTTCTTGAGGTCCCAGTTGTATTAAGCTTTCCTTTACATCTGTGGTGAACACAGTCTTATCTGGCCCAGTGAACTGGGCATTATACATTGCTTTTCTCATACCTAGTTCTCTCAGTAATGCCTTTTATCTCCTTTATAGTCCTCCAGCCACTGTTAATCATGGGAGTTTCACTTGGTGGTGACCATGTATCTTTAATACCTTGCACCTGACATCCCATTAAGGACTGCTCCCCCCTGCATTGGCCTAGTTTGAATAGCCTATGTTGCAAGAATGGGTGGGTAATTATATAATTCAGCTGTGATGCTTCCGAAGGACTTAGGCTGACATTATTTTCTCCCATAATCCATACCCTCATGAGCTATGTGGTGAGGTGCTCTTTAATCACTTGTTTGTAAGTCTTGCCTAGTTTTAACAGCTCCAGGGTGGAGTATTTCCTAGTTACAGTACTATTAGCTTCTTTCTCTTTTTGTATCTAATGTTGAATCTGGGGCCAGCTTTAGCTTCTTTTACTTTTAGGTCATTTCATTTTTCACTAGTATCTCTCTTCTTTCCTGAGTCCTCGGACCCTTGGTCCCCTAACCTTCCACAAATTAAAATGTCCCGTGTTTTTTCTCTCTGAAGCTCTGAGGCTGAAACTGAATCTGCCAGGACCTCCCTAGCCTTTTCAGCTTCCCCTGCCTTGGGCAAACCTTTTATTATTATGCAAAGTGGCCACACCCCCTCTCTGGGTTCCTCTCTTGTTTGTAAGATTTTTTTTCCAGACTCTCTATAATCTTTAAATTTTCAAATCCATGTGGAGGTAAACTCCATTTTTTTAGCAAGTGAGCTATTTCCCCACATTTACAACAATCTGTGTCTCTGGGATTTTTCCCTTTGATTCCATCCATGTCTGCATGGCCTGCATCATTCTAATTATATATTTCATGATTCATTGTATAACACACATGAGCATAGCTAGCCCCATTAAGCCTATGGGTTTTGGCCACTGTCTCCCATGGGTTCCCACCAACTTCTCCCAGATGGGTCACATTACCCAGGAGTCCTTTCAGGGCCTGTCTCTGCCCTTCAGGATTTGGGAATCTGAACCCGACTCCTTTCCAGTGGCTCACCAAATGCTGCTGAAACCATGGCACTTCCCCAAGCACACATCCCCATGTCCCCCACCTCCGCTGACCTCTGTAGTTCATCTATCCTGCCAACTACACCAATTGCTTCACCAAAATTTTTTCCCTTTACCCTTCTTGGGAATCTCCATGCAAAAGGCTCACAAAAGAAATGGTTTCTCATAACCCTCATGCCCAATGCTATGCCATGCCACACGGCAGTCCAGCATTCCTGATTGCTTTAGTGCCCCATGCTCACAGTCTTAAGTGTCTGATTGCATGTCCATACCCCGAGGGACACTTCAGTTCACTGCTACAGCTCCACACACCCTTTCTCTGTTCCAATCTCACTGCTATGCTTTACTGGCCACTAGGCTCCACCCTTCTTCCCAGGGTGCCCTGTGCTCACCCTTTGCTCACATTTTTTGGGGGAATGAGTGGTTTCTGGGCTACACCTGTCTAATGAAGACAGTAGAGTATTGAAGTTTCCTAATATTAATGAGTTGTGGTTAATCTGTATCTTAAAGTCCTGCAGTACTCTTTTTATAAAATTGGGTGTACCAGAGTTTGGTGTATAAATGTTCATGGTTATAATGCATTCTTGGACAATTGTTCCTTTGATCAGAATGAACTGATTCTCTTAATCTCTCTGTTCAGTTTTAGTTTGAAGTCTATTTTGTCAGATATTAGAATTGCAACCCCTGCTTGTTTCTTAGTTCCATATTTTGTTTACTGGAAGAAACCCATCTCACCTTTGACAGGCACTAAAATATGAATTTTTCTTCTTAATCCTTTCAACTAGCCTGTTTCTTTTTACTCGGTGATTCAGTACATTGGTATTTAAAGGTATTATAGAAAAATGTGTATTTTGTTGCTGTCATTTTAGTTTCTGTTTGCATTCTTGCTCCAATTTTGTGTTTACACAATTATACCTTCATTTAGTTTCTTTCTGTTGCCCCTTGGGTATAGTGGTTCCTTTCTTCAGCTCTTTGTATTGCTGCAAGTATTTCCTGAAGGGCTGGTGTTACAGACATGAATTCTTTCAGCCTGTTCATGTTGTGGAAGATTTTTCTTACCCCTTCAACTATAACAGACATTTTTGATGGTTAAAGTATTCTTGTTCACATCTATGGTCATTTAGAACAGGGAATACTTTGGTTCAGGCTCCTCTGGCTTTCATAGCTTGGATTGATAAGTCAGATGTAATTTGGATTGATTCTCCTTTATATGTGACTTGGTTTTCCTTTGCAGCTTTCAGTAATCTCTCTTTATTTTGTGCATTTAGTGTGTTTCCTATGATATACCATGGGGAGTTTCTTTTCTGGTGCTTCTTATGTTTGTATGTCTGTCTTTAATTTTTGGAAATTTTCTTCTAAAAAACTGTTGAAGATCTGGTCAGTACCATTAACTTGAGACTGTTTTCCTTCCTCTGTGCCTATGATGCATAAATTTTGTCTTTTCATGGTGTCCCACTTTTTCTGAATACTCCATTCCTGTGTTTTTAATTTTTTTCATAATCTTTGATTGAGCAGTTCAATTCTTTAACTTTATCATCCTGTATTGTTTTCCATTTCATTCATTCATTCTATTAGTAAGGCTTTCTCTTGTCATTTCAAATTGGTTTAATGAGGTTTTCACTTCCTTCTTCATTTCAGCCTGAGTTTTCTTCAATATTTCTATCTCTTTTGTGATTTCAGTAAAAAGTTTATTTCTATCTCCTTTTAGTTCTTTGATGTCTTTGAGTGTTCTTTAAATTTATTAAATTCTTTGATCATATTTATGATTGTTCTTTTAAATTCTGTGTCCTAGGTTATCTCTATGGGGTTTTCATTGTAGAATTCTTCTATCAGACTGGTGTTGTTTGCTGAGAACATATTATTTTGGTTTCTCATATTATTATATTTTTGTTGTGATTTTAGCATGTGAATTTCTTTAGTTGTTTGTGTTTCTGATATGAAACTCAAGCCTTCAAGCCTTCTTTTGTTGAGTTTAAGTCTGATTCACCATGCAGAGCCTGGATTTGGGTGCTCTCAGGCAGTCTGCAAATATCTGGGCTCCTACTAAAGGGCACATAACTAAATTTTGCCATGTTTTTGTATATTCCAAATACACACACACACACACACACACACACACACACACACACACCTGTGATGTCAATAAAATAATTGGAATTTTTCCATTCTTTAAGCTGTCTTTTCACTCTGGTGATTCATTCTACTTTTGGTTGCTGTTCAGAAACTTTATAACTAAATGCAGTCTCATTAGTCAAAACTTCAGATTATTTCAAATGGGGTTGGTGTCTTTTTCAGAAAGTCCTTGTCTATACCAATACCTTAAAATATTTTATCTGTGATATTTTTCTTCAGCAGCTTCAAAGTTTCATCAAAGTCTTTGATGTATTTTTAATGGAATTTTGTGCAGAAAAAAGAGAGGGGCTGTAGAGATGGCTCAGTGGTTAAGAACACTGGCTGTTCTTGCAGGAGACACGGGTTCAAATCTCAGCACCCACATGGCATCTAATAACTGTCTGTAACTCCAATTATAAGGCATCCAACAGGCTCTTCTGTCCCCCGCCAGCATTGCATGACATGGGTGCACTTTCTTACATGCAGGCAATACACACATACACATAAAATAAAAATAAAATAAAAAGAGATACAGATCAAGTATCATTTTTCTTCATGTGAAAATCTGGTTTTTGCAGTACATTTTGTAAAAAGGCTTGTCCTCTCCAGTGTATGTTTCTAACACCTTTGTCCAAGATTAGGTGCAAAATTGTCAAAATCCACAGTATGTAGGTTTATTTCTGGGTGCTCTATTCTATCCCACTGGTCTATATGTCTCTTTTTATGTAACCACTATGCTATTTTGTTACTATGTGTATTAGTTACTTTTCTGTTATTGTGATAAAATATTAACCAAAGCAACTTACAGAAGGAAGAGTTAGTTTGATCTTATGGTTCTAGGTTCCAGAGGGATTAGAGTTCATCATAGTGAGGAGATGGTCAGGTGGCTGGAGCAGGAGCAAAAATCTAAATCTTCACATCTTCAAGTAGGTACTGGATGCAGGGAGAGAGTGGAAATCTAGCAAGGCATAAGAACTTTCTAAGTCCCCCCCCCCCGAGTTACATATTTCCTCCAGCACTGACAACACCTTCTAGAACTTCCCAAAACAGTATCATCAACTGGGGATAAACTGTCCAAATACTTGGAGACTATGGGAAGCACTATCATTCAAGCCACCACACTATAGCCCTGTAGTATATTTTGAAATCAGATATTGTGATTCCTCCAACATTGCTCTTTCTGCTTAGTATTGTTAGGAATCTCTCTTCTTCCATATGAGTTGTAGGGTCATTTTTCTAGCTCTGTGAAGAGTGTCATTGGAATTGTAAGGGGGACTGAAATGAATCTGTATCACTTTCAATAATATTTTCCATTATCTTTTTATAAATATTTATTTATTTTTGTTTATTTATGTATCTTGAATGTATTGCCTGCATTTAGGTAGGTGCACCTGTGTTATGCAATGTCAAAGTACATCAGAAGAGGGTGACAGATTCCCCAGAAGTGGAGTTATGGACATTGTTAGCTTTCATGTGGGTGCAGGGAATTGTCCCAGGTCTTCTGTAAGAGCAGCTAGTGCTCTTAAACAATGAACCATCTCTCCAGTCCCTACTTTTTATTGCAATATTCTGCCTATTTATGAGCATGGGAGAGAACTTTCCATCTTCTAGTATCTTCTTCAATTACTCAGTATGTTATTCTTCATAGAGATCTTTCATATCCTACATTAGGTTTATTCATAGCTATTTTATTTACTCTTTTTTTTTTTTTTTCTTTTTGAGACAGGGTCTCTCTGTAGCCCCAGCTGTCCTGGAACTCACGACGTATACCAGGCTGGCCTTGAACTCACAAAGATCCACCTGCCTCTGCCTCCCAAGTGCTGGGATTAAAGGCGTGCGCCACCACGCCCAGCTATTTAATCTTTTTAATGCATTGTGAATGAAAATTTTTTCCTGATTTATTTTTTGGCAAGATTATTATTGGCATATAGGATATTGACATTTGCATTCTGAGTTTTGTATTGTACTTTGCTGAAAGTGGTTATTAGATCTAACTTTTTTGGTAAAGTAATTATATCTTTTAAATAGAGGATTATGCCATCTGCAAATAGGGATATTTCGACTTCTTTACCTATTTGTGTCCATTGTATTTCTTTCTTTTGCCTTTTTTTTTCCTCTAATATTCAAGAACAGTATTAAATAATAGAGAGTTGACATCATGTCTTACAGAGTTTTAGAATAAATGCTCTCACTTTTCCTACTTTGTACGTTTGTAGTATACAATTTTTACTATGATGTAATAAATCACTTCTATTTTTCATTTCTTCAAAATTTTATCATGAAGAGACGTTGAGCTATGTTAAAGCATCTTTCTGCACCTATAGAGAGGATTATGTGATGCCTATCCTTAAGTCTGTCTGTGCTTTGTGTTATATATATTGATTGTATATGTTGGACCATCCTTGAATGACTGAAAGGAAACTAATTTCGTTATGGTATATGATCTATTTCATTTGTTTTTGAGGCCAGTTTGCAAGAATTTTTGTTTTTATGCACTGAAAGGAAGAGTTAATTATTTATTTTTTTAGTTAATTTTTTTGAAAATTTCATCAGTATTATATTTACATCATTTCTACCCCTTCTATATTTACATAATTTCTTCCCCTTCAACTCCTCTCATGTTTCCCCTACTCTCTCTTAATACCTTGACCTCTTCTTTAATTATTATTATTGTCTTTATTGTTATTATCATTATTATTGTTATTATTATTATTACTATTATATGTGCATGTGTATAAACAACCTACTGAGTCCATTTAGTGTGCTAGTATCAACATTTTCTTAGGGCTGACCACTCTGGATTGAGTACCCCATGAAGGAGCTCATTCCTGGAGAAAACTGATGTTTCTTCTCTAGCAGTCATTGACAGCATCTAGAGGTGGGACCTTGAGAAAGTTCCTGTATCCATGTTGGTATGTCAACTGGTATTGTCATTACGTAGGTCTTGGTTAGTCAACCATATTGTTGAGATTTCATGCATCAAGGAAATTGGTCTGCAGATTTTTCCTTTTGTTGTATCTCATCAATTTTTTTAAAATCAGGGTGACCAACTTCATAGAATGAGTTTGATGCTATCCTTTGCTCTCTATTCTATGGAACTGTGTTAGCTCTCCTTTAAATGTTTAATGGAATTTTACAGTGAATGTCTTGCATTCTAGGCTTTCACTATTTAAATCTTTGGCTTGCTATGAATCTATTTGTTTATATTCTCTTGGTTTAACTTTAGTATGTCTACGTAATTGTCACTCCTTCTAGGCTTTCCAGTTTCCTACAATTTGTTTTTATTGAATTTTTGTGTATTTCATACAGAACATCTCAATCAATCTTAATCATCTTTATGCCCCTGTCCCCACTGGTACCCTCCCATAGCCCCCCAAGCGGAATTCATACATTCTAGTTTTATGGAATATGTTTTGAAGATATTCTGTAATGATCCTCTGGATCTCACTGATATCTGTTGGAAAGCTCCCTTTCTCTCCTCTAGTTTTATTAGTTTGCATCTTTGTCCTCTTTCTTTTGCTTAGTTTAACTAAGGGTGTATTGATATTCTTTTTATTTCTTTCAAAGTATCAATACTCTCATTAATGGCTTGTATGTTCTTAAAATCTCCATTTCATTAATTTCTACTCTGATTTTAAATTTTATTTGTCCTTATTTTATTATTTCTTTCTGCCTACTGCTTTAGGGTTTTGTTTTTTCAATTCCTAATATCTTGGGGTATATAATTAAGTTACTTATTCGATATTGCTTTTGTAATTTAAATACTCATAACCATAAACTTTCCTCTCAGAGGTGCTTTTGATGTATTTCAAAGATTCTAGTAACATGTATTTTAATTTTCATTCATTTCATTTTAGGAAACTTTTGTTTCTTCCTTGCATTCTTCAAAAGTTTATTTTCTAGGTCCCATGTATTTGTACAATTTCTATGTTTTTCTTGCTTTTGTTTCTAATTTTATTCCACTATGATCTGATAACACAGGAAATTATTTTTATTATTTCATATTTATTAGCTTTGCTCTATAATATAAACTGTGATCTGTTTTACAGAAAACTCCTTAGACTATAGGACAATTGTGCTTTCCTTGGCTAAAGGACATAGAGACATCAATCTCAAAGTAATTGGAAACTTTTTACCTGCTGCTAGCTTTCATAGTGCTGGAAGGTGCTTTGCAGATCACTGGGGAAGAAAAATAATATCAAAATAATATCAATCGTCTTTTCCAGGCTTGAACCCTGCTTTGTACAATATTGACAATATGTGCTCACTTGTACCGTAGTGGCATGCCTGTTATGGGATAACTAATCTCTTTCTGTTTGGCTTTGGGGCCTGCTTCACATGAGGGAATTTCATGTCTGATAATATCAAAAGCCCATGGCTAGGGAGACCACAGGCCCTAGGGTAAAACACATTATTGTTATTTTTCTAAATAGTCATGCTGTCAAATTGTCTTATAATAACTATATTTATACCTATAGGTCTTGGCTGCTCTCAACTTTGGTCAGAGAAGCTTCCATTGGCAGTGGGATGTAGTCAACACAGAGATGTATAACTGGTTTAAGTGATGAGAATAAGGGACTGAGAGTTCAGTCCTAAATGGGACAGCTCTTCTACTCTTCAGTTCCTGGCAAGATCAGAGAGTACTGCAGAAAAAGCAAAAAAAAATTAAGAGCTGGAGGATAGGTAGCAGTCTATGAAATGCTGTCTTCTGGATTTCAGTGGAATGAATGGCTATTCCACTCCTGAATTTATGACAGGTTTGGTTCCCTGAGCAAGATCTGAACAAGATGAAGCTGGCCAACATTTTGGCAAAGATGGGGGAGGTGTTTTCCAGGCTCCACCCCTTACTGAGGTATACTGGGAGATGAGACCTGCTGCTGGGAGAATTGTTCCTCAGGGTGTGGATACTGGTAGGATTCCCATGCTCCGGTTGGTTGTCCCTCACATGTAATATGAACAGCACTAGTTGGACTTAGAGGAGTATATAAAGAAAGATAAGAAGTTGTGAGAGGGACATGCTTGGGGAGAAATGGGAGGTGTTGGAAGGAGAAATGAGGATGAATATGATTGTATTTCATTGTATACATGTATGAATTTCTGAAGGAAAAAAATTATAATAAAAACAGAAGATATTAACTCTTATCTAACCAGGGAAGAATTTCATGATTGTTCCTTATTTTCTGCACTTATATCTTTTCTACATTTCTAAATCTATAATAGTTTCTCTACTATGTCTCACATTTCCAGCCTACATATACTCCATCTCATTGATACTTTACTGTATTTCCCTCACTCTGTAGCCTGGAAGTTTCTCCATAGCCCAGGAAGGCATTGGACTTGTAGTTTTCCTCCTGCCTCTGCCTCTGCATCCCAAGTACTCAGATTATACATAGGTAGAATATCTTGAACATAAGGTAAAACAGAGGAAAGAAGTATATTTAAAAATCATACTAAGGGATGGACTCCAAAATGCCACATTCAGAGCATCAGATTCTTAAATACATATACTACATAGCACGAGGGAGTCAGCTCCTTCTTTATTGGCCTGTAATTAGTGGAAACTCCATATCAGCAGTTTATTTTTAGAAAGACAAACTTACAGTATTGAGACAGGAGTAGACAGATCATTCTAATAAAATTAAAAGTTCTAGACTGAACTGAAATCCAATCATAATCCAGTATGATATAGTACTTCATTTAGTTGTAGAAAAGAAAAATTATTCAGTAGATTTTTTGCAATAAGATAACCGCATTGCCCATTTGCATTATTTAACTATCTCCAGCCCCTAAAAACAAGATTTCTAAAGCCAGGAATGTTGCCACACACCTTTACACCCAGCACTTGAGAGGCAGAGGCAGGTGGATCTCTGTGAGATCAAGGCCAGTCTGGTCGACATAATGAGTTCCAGGCCAGCTAGGTCTACAAAGAGACTTTAAAAAAACACTTTCCATAGAGAGAAAGGATTAAATATCAACTATGAACAAAAATAACATACAGAATTAGGTGAAAACTTTTTCTGCATAATTTTGGAGGAAGGCCTTTCTAAGTTAGATGCAAAAACAATGGTCCCAACAAGTAGAATTAGGTAATTTTGAGTAATCAAAATAAGTTTTAACAATTTTTTACTGTGCAACAAAACAAAAAAACAACAACAAAAAAAAACCATGAATTAAATCAAGAAATGAAACTACAACTTGAAACAAATAGTTGATACTAATTTCACCACCATGGTCTAATTTTGATTTCTTGGTCTAATTTTGATTTCTTGAATTGAAGTAGGGGATTTGCATGGTTATTTTTAAGTTTTATAATTGAGCTTTTAAATTTCATACATTTCCCAATCAAATCCAGACACCCTCCCCATCCATGCTTCCTCCATGCCATGCCCCCAATGACCCCCTTGCACACTGCCATACATATTAAGTCCTATTCATTCAGGTGTTGATATCCAAATGTCCTTCAGTGTAAATGTGTCAACTGGAGTCTCATCAGCCCATCCAGTGGTCCTATGTAAGTCATACTCTCCCTCACCCAGCTGCAATCAGTTTCAAATAGTTCTCAGTCTAGTACAGCCTTCCACCTATTTCTCACCTCCCCTTTGGTCCCCTGTTTAATTAAGTTAACGTTGATCCTGTGCTTGAGGCCACTACTGCTACAGGTTTACGTGAGTAAGCCTCCCGTGGCCTCAAAACCTCCACCTCTCTGTGTTCATGAGCCAGCCCTGGCTCTTGCAATCTTTCATCCCTTCTTCCACAATTGTTCCTGAGCTGTGGGTGGGTAAAGCTCCATATAGGATTCTCATCCTACATTCTACATTCTCTTACTCTCCAAAACTAGGCCAGCCATGGCCTTCTGTGTGCATCGCAGTCTGCTGTACATGGAAGCCTCAGTCATGAGAGTTGAGGGGTGCATTAGCCCTCTCTCTCCCCCTTGGTCCACTATATTCCATGTGTCTTAACCTGTAGAGATTCAACTGCAGATGTGACACCTAATACTGGGCATCTCCCAGACATATGTTCTCTGTGCCTGACCAAATGTGCAAGTCTGCAGTACCCTCCATCTGTTGCAAAAAAAAGTTTCTTTGATGAGTGCTTTACAGCATGCATGTCTGTAAATATAAGGATCCATATTTAACATATAGTAAGAAGTTTCTTTTATCCTGAGATATGAAAGAAATAGGGTTGTCTCTAGGATCTATGTCCTCTCCTGCCATGTGTATTTGGCTGAGCTTACAGTGCAACCCATGAGTTCCCTCCCAATGAGAGGGTGTTAAGTCCAATTAGATAGATGTTCATTGCCCTACAGATAACAGTGCCACTACTGCACCAATAGAGGTAGTTTGCCATGGGGATGGGATAGACTATTGATTATTATTCTCCCTTGGCAGTTTGCATATCATCATCTAGCACTATGAGAGCCAAACTTCTCTTAGAAGGCTTCCTGATCAGTTCCTGCTCCATTGTTTCAAGTCCTGTACCCCAAGTATGTCCTGTCCTCAACAGCAGGGTTTTATCTACTAGTTCTTGAGGTGACAAAGAGGTTTGGCAGTATGCTGTGTTATCTTGGGAGTCTCCTGGAGCACCTTCACCTACCACTCTAAGGGAGGTCTCTTCTGTATTGCACTGCAGTCCCTCCAAGCAGCTCCCAGGTATACTATACATTAATGTTTAGACACTTCATGTGCATTTCTCATAGAGTTTCGAGGGCACCAGTTTTCCCTCTAGATTTCCTAGCCCTCCAAGACTCACTCATCTCCACTCTTTCTTCTCCCATTGGGCTTCCGCCCTCCCTCCCTAGTCAGAGTGCCACCTTTTTCCCCACCCTTCCTGCAATACCTCCAGGTTCCCATGCCTCCCTCCTTTCTTCCCTGCCAATTACTCCCATGTTTTCCACTTCCCTCAGGTAACATCTTTTCCCTACTAGCCCTCTTTCAGGTTATTTCTTATCCTTTACCTCCATGTATCCTTTCCCTTTTCCTGGCTCCTGCTGTTATATCCGAATTTAAATACTCACATGTAAGGGATTACTGCTACAATTCACAAATGAGGGAGAACGTACATCACATGGTTTTCTGCATTTGTGTTACTTCACTTAAGATAACACTCTCTAGCTCCATCCATTTACCTGAAATTTTCATAATTTCATCTTTTCTTAAGAATTCCATTGTATATATGTACTGTATTTTCATTAACTATTCATCAGTTGAGGGATATTTAGGTTGTTTCCATTTCTTAGTTCTTGTCAAGAGAAAAGCAACAAACATGAATATACAGGTATCTCTACAATATGGTGAGTCGTTTGGGTATATGCCAAGGAGTGTTGTAACTGGATCATATGGTAGTTTCATTTTTAAGTTTTTGAGGGTTCTCCACACTGCTTTCCATAGTGGTTACATGAGTTTGCATTCCCACCAGCAGTGAACAAGCTCTTTCTCCACATCTTCTCCAGCATTTCGTATCTCCTTCTATTGATCTTTGCCGGTCTGGCTAGGGAAAGATCTAATTTTAACATGACTTTTATCTGCAGTCTATAAATACGAAGATTGTTAAGCACTTTTTAAGATGCTTCTTAGTAATTTTTATTTATTTCTTTGAGAACGCCCTGTTTAGGCCTATTGCCCATCTTTTTATTGGGTCATTTATTTTCTTATTTCTTACTTTTTTTAGCTCTTTGTATATTCTGGATATTAATCCTTTGTCTGATGTGTAGCTGGTAAAATTTTTCTCTCACTCAGTGGGTTTCTTCTTCCCTTCCTTGGTTCTTTCTTTTGCTGTACAGAAATTTTGTAATTTAATGAGGTCTTACTGATTGTTGACCTTAGTGCCTGAGCAGCTTGTGTCCGAATTAGAAAGTCCTTTCCTACTTCTATACCTTGGAGGTTACAGCCTATGTTTTCTTCTTAAAGTTTCTGACTTTAAAATTTTATGTTGAGGTCTTTGATCCATTAAGAGATGACTTTTCTGCAGGGTGAGAGATAAGGGCTGAGTTTCATTCTTCTGCAGGTGGAGATCCAGTTTTGCAAGCACCATTTATTGAAGATGCTGTCTTTCCTCTACTGTGTGTTCTTTTCACTTTTGTCAAATATCAGGTGGCTGAAATTATATGAACTCATATTTGAGTCTTCTATTGTGTTCCATTGATCTACGTGTCTATTTTTGTGCCAGTACCATGCTGTTTTTGACTGTAGCTCTGTAATATAATCTGAGATCTGGTATGGTGATCACCCCAGGAGTGTTTTTTCTTGGCCAAAACTGTTTTGACTATCTGGGATCTTGTCTGATTCCATATGGATTTTAGAATGATTTTGTTAAGCTTTTTGAAGACTGCCATGGTTATTTTGATTGTGATTGCATTGAATCTATAAATTGCTTTTGGTAAGATGGTCATTTTCACAATATTGATTCTACTAATCCATGAGCATGGTAGGCATTTCCATCTCCTAGTGTCTTCCTCTATCTCTTTCTTTAGAGATTTGAATTTTCACTGTAGAGATATTTAATGTATTTGGTTAGGTTCTTTCCTGAATATTGAGAGGCTATTGAGAATAAGAGGGTTTCCTTGAGTACTTTTTCTGATTCCTTATTATTGGTATAAAAAAAGGCTACTGATTTTTGTAGGTTGGTTTTGTATCTTGTCACTTCACTGAAAGTAGTAATCAATTCTAATAGTTTTCTAGTGGAATGTTGGGACTCTCTTATGTATAATATCATATCACCTGCCAATAGGGCTAATTTGATCTCTTCTTTTCCAGTTGGTACTCCTTTAATTTCCTTCTCTTGTCTTATTGCTCTTGCAAGAGTTTCAAGCGCTATATTGAAAAGGAGTAGAGGTAGTGGACAGCCCTGCCTGGTTCCTGATTTGCATGACAATTCTTCCAGTTTTTCTTCATTTAGGATGATGTTGGCTGTTTTTTGTATACAGCTTCAATTATGTTGAGATATGTTCCCTCCAGACCAATTCCTTCTAGGACTTTTAACATGAATGCATGTTGGATTTTGTCAAAGGTCATTTCTGCATCTCTTGAGATAACCATGTGGCTTTTGTCTTTAAGTCCATTTATATGTTTTATTGTATATATTAATTTGCATGTATTGAACCATCCCTGCATCTCTGGAATAAAGCCAACTAGATTGTGGTGGATGATCTTTTTGATGTGTGTCTGTGTGCAGGTGGAAGTATTTTGTTGAGTATCTTTGCATCTATGTTCATGAGGATATGGGTCTATAGTTTTCTTTTCTGTTGCATATTTACCTGGCTTTGGTATTAGAGTGATACTGGCTTCATAGAAGGAGTTTGGTAGTCTTCTCTCTGTTTCTATCTTTTTTAATAATTTAAGCAGTATTAGTTGCAGAATTTCTTTGAATGTCTGGTAGAATTCTGCTGTGAATCCATCTGAGCATGGGTATTTTTTTAGTTGGGAGGTTTTTTGTTTAATTTTGATTGTGACCATGATTTTAGAAATTCATCCACTTCTTTTACATTTTCAAATTTAATGGAGTATAGATTTTTAAAAATATTCTATTTATTATTTTATTTTATATGTATGTATGTATTGCCTGCATGTAGGTAAGTGCACCCATACAGTGCAATGCCCACAGAAGGCAGAAGAGGCTGTCAGATCCCCTGGAACTGGAGTTATGGACAGTTGTTAGCTGCCATGTGGGTGCTGGGATTCAACCTGGGTCCTCTGCAAGAACCTCCAGTGTTCTTCACTGCTTAGCCATCTTTGCAGCCCCTGGAGTATAGATTTTTTAAAGTATTCCCTTGCAAGATTTTGGGCTTTTTTTTTTTTTTTTTGGTGTCTGTTATGATGTTTCCCCTTTGGTCTCTGATTTTGTTGATTTGGATTTACTCCTTCTTTCTTTCTTTTGGTTAACTGGGCTAAGGGTCTTTCTATCCTGTTTAACCTTTCGGAGAATCAGATCTTTGATTCATTCATTTTTTTTTTTTTGTATTGTTTTCTGTGTTTCTATTTCATTAATTTCTACACTGGTTTTGTTATTTCTTCACATCTACTAGGTTTGGGGTTGGTTTGTTCTTGATATTCCAGAGTCTTGAGTTGTACTGTTAAGTTGTTTACATGTGCTCTTTCTGATTTTCCAATGTAGTCACTAAGAGCTACAAACTTCCCTTTTGGGACTGCTTTTAGGGTGTCCCAGAGGTTTTATTGTGTGTGTGTTCTTGTTTTCATTTTTGTGGTTTGAATGAAAATGTCTCCCACAGGCTCCAAGTATTTGGACATTTTGTCTCCAGCTGATGGTGCTGTTTGGGGAGGTTTTAGAAGGTGTGGCTATCCTGGAGGAAGCATGTCACTGGAGGTGGGCTTAGAGAATTCTTAAGCCTTGCCAGATCACCAGTTGCTCTCTTGCTTCCTGTGCCTGCCTGATGATGTGAGTCCTTCACTTCAGCTGCTCCTGCTCCAGCCACCTCCAGCCACCATGCCTCCCTGCCATGATGGACTATAATTCCCCTGGAACCATAAGCTCAAATAAACTCTTCCTTTAATAAATTTCTTGGGTCAGTGTATCTATCACAGCAACAGAAAAGTGACTAGAACAGTAATTGGTACCAGAGAGTGGACTGTTGGCTGTGTAGAACCTGATCTTTTGGGGTTTTGAAGAAATGTGCAAGACTAAAGCAGTTGATTTCTGTAAGTGGAGCTTAATGGGCCATTCTAGTAAGCACCTGGAAGAAAGTAGTGCTGAGAACAGTGTAGTTCCAGAAGGAAATATGGACTTAAGCAGCACTTGGGATATTTTGGCAAAGACTCTGGCTGGAGTCTGCCCTTGACCAAAAAGCTTGCCTGAGGCTAAGCTGAAAAGCAATGGACTAATTTCTCTGGCAGAAGAAATTTCAAGACAACTTAATGTAGAAATGGTGGTGTGGCTGTTAATGGTAAATATTGTGCAGATTTACAGTGAAAAAGAGCAGATGGGGCAGAAAGAAATACAGAATGTACAGGATGGTTTGAAAAAGAGCACTAGGAAGATGAATGTTGGAGCCCTGGCATGTGATGGAGAGATTCCCATTGATAAGGAGATTAAAGTGATTAAGGAGATTAAAGTGATTAAGAAGGGGCCTACAGATTCAAACTTAAACAATGGAGAGAGTGCCTCCAGGGCAAGAACACAACCAGTTAAGCCTCCAACTTGTGAAAGGAAAATGCTGCAGGGACCACTGAAGAGAAAAGCTTCTAAAATGGACAGAGGAGGGTGGAGTCCACCCCAAACTTGCAGTCAAACTTGGCAGTGTTGTTCACCTGGTGCTGCCTTTAGAGGCATGAAAGATGCAAAAGTGAAGGGGTCATCAATTCTTCCTCTGCAGTTTCAGAAAGCCTTGGAGGATAGGCAGCATGAAGCAGGGGTTCCCCAGCCTAGAGAAGGCCCTGATAGGACAGTGCGTGAAGCTGTGAAGGTGACACCTGGTTGGCAATGGAGACCCCAAGAAGACGTTCGTGATGCCAGGGCTGTGAGACATCTGCCAAGAAGACCTGCACTCAGGGAGTGGTACCAGCACAAGAGAGAGATGTTTGTTGTATGCAGCAAAGCTAAAGAGGCTGAGCCCTCTAAGTCCTTTGGAAGTAAAGTCCCAGAAGTCAGACATGGAGCTACTGGATTTGGTGTTTGTCCTGCTGGTTTTCAGTCTTGTTTTTGTCCAGTATTTCCTCACTGTGCCTTCATTCCTTCCTTTTGGAATGGTAATGTGTATTTGATTCCACCGTATTTTGGGAGTATGTAATTTGTCTTTTGATTTTATAGAGGCTTATAGCTAAGATATTTACTTGAGTCCACTTTGGACTATGAACTTTTGAATAGTATTGAGACCGATAATGACCATGGAGACTTTTAAAGTTGGACTAAATGCATTTTGCATTTTATATGATTATGAGCCTACGGGGTCCAAGGGATGGAATGTGATGGTTTGAATGAAAATGTCTCCCACAGGCTCCAAGTATTTGGACATTTTGTCTCCAGCTGATGGTGCTGTTTGGGGAGGTTTTAGAAGGTGTGGCTATCCTGGAGGAAGCATGTCACTGGAGGTGGGCTTAGAGAATTCTTAAGCCTTGCCAGATCACCAGTTGCTCTCTTGCTTCCTGTGCCTTTGTGATGATGTGAGAGCTTCACTTCAGCTGCTACTGTTCCAGCCACCTCCAGCCACCATGCTTCCCTGCCATGATGGACTGTAATTCCCCTGGAACAGTAAGCTCAAATAAACTCTTCCTTCTATAAACTAGTTGGTTCAGTGTTTCTATCACAGCAACAAAAAAGTGATTAACACAGTTTTGTTCCAGGAATACTTTTATTTCTTTCTTAATTTCTTCTTAGATTCAGGAGTGTATTGTTTAATCTCCATGAGTTCATGTATTTACTAGAGCTTCTTTTGCTGTTGATGATAAGCTTTATTGCACTGTGGTCTAATACAAACAATCATGGAATTATTTCAATTTTCTCTATTTGTTGAGATTTGTTTTGTGCTCCAGAATGTGGTCAATTTTAGAATAACATGCATGAGCTGCTGAGTAGAAAGTGTATTCTTTGGTGCTTGGATGGAATATTCTGTACATATCTATTAGGTACATTTCATGTAATATGTCATTTAATTCAAATGTCTCTCTGTTTATTCTTTGTCCAGTTGATCTGTCTATTGAAGATAGTAGATTATTGCAGTCATCTACTATTATTGAGTTACAGTTAATCTCTTTCTTTTTATAGTCCTGGAGTACTGATTTTATGAAACAGGGTGCTCCAGAGTTTGGTGCATCATTCATAACAGTAGTATTTTCTTGGTCAATTGTTCCTTTGATTAGAATGTAATAACCCTCTTTATCTCTTCTGATGAGTTTTAATTTGAAGTCCATTTTGTTACATATTAAAATTGTGATACCTGCTTACTTCTTGGGGCCATTTGCTTAGAATATTTTTTTCCCATCCTTTCACCCTAAGATAATGTCTATGCTTGAAGGTGAGATGAGTTTCCTGAAGACAACAAAAAGATGAGCGTTTTTTCTTGATTCATTGTACCAGCTTGTGTCTTTTGACAGGGAGTTGAGGCCATTGGTAGCTAATGTTATTATTGATAGGTGTGTATTGATACTGTCATCTCAATTTCTTTGTGTTTATGGCCCTATTTTGTGTTTCCATTGTTATACCTTTCTTTAGTTTCTTTTTATAGCCTCTTGGGCATACTCATTCCTTTTTTTGGTCCTCTGTATTGCTTCAAGTATTCTCCATTAGGCTGGTTTGGAAAGCATTAATTCGTTCAGCCTATTAATGTCATGGAAATTTTTCTGTTCCTCTTCGACCTTGATAGATTGTTTTGATGGATCAATGGTTGTTTAGAGCTGGAAATACTTTGGTCCAGACTCTTCTAGCTTTCTTTGTTTGCATTGAAAAGTCAGCTGTAATTCTGATGTAATTCTTTTATGTAACTTGTAGTTTTTTTCTAACAGCTTTAAGTACCCTCTCTTTGTTCTGTACATTTAATGTTTTTACTATGGATATGCCATGAGGACTTTTTGTTCCTCTCATGTCTTATTGGTGTTCTCTGTGCTTCTTGAATATCTATAGGTATATGTAGCTTAGTTACTTTTTGTTCAGGTATGGAAGACAAATTTTTGGGTATTTCAAGTTCTTGCAGGGTAGTGAGCTGGTCAGAGTCCTGGATGAGGAGGTCTGTCTGCCTAATCTAGAGGCTGGGAAGTTGGCAGTGAGGGAACCACCTGGGAACAAACTTAAGGACCTAGGGTGGGTTGTATAGTTAATCTGGTTTAGGACATTAGTCCTGGCATCTGAGGTGAAGGAATTGGAGCCCACCTGTGAGGGAGGCCAGCAGGGGACAAGGTGGTAGTGGATGATACAAGGACTAGAGAGGCAGTAGGTAGGATCTGACTTACCAGGATCCTTGCTGAGCAGGCCTGTCTGCCTGATCCAGAAGCTGGGAAGTTGGTAGTGAGGGGACCACCAGGGGCAGGGGTCTTACAGGTCTATGGTAGCGTGTTCAGTTAATCTGGTTTAGGAAACTAGTCCTGGGATCTGAGGTGAAGGAATTAGAGCTCGCCTGTAAGTGAGGCTGGCAGGGGACTGAGGACTTGCAGTTATATAAAAACAATTTTTAGCAGATGAGAAATAAAAATAACTCTTAAGCATATGAAATTTCTCAGGTCCCTGAAGGGGATCAGAACATGCTGACCCAAACACATTACTTTGCATTTTAATTTCTGTCATTTGAAGGCAATTGAGAAACAGAAAACACAGGAAACACTCTGCTCTCCTACTAGATAAAACCAAGGCATGCATTTCTTGTAAGGAAGTTCCTTCCTTCATCAAAAAGGAAAGTATCTTCTCTCTAAACATAGTGGATCAACACTAATATAAATGGGCACAAATCACACTAAGATAACCCTTATCCACTCCAAATAATTAAACTTTTGTCTTAGCACTTGTCCAGAAATCATTGCTTAATGAAAATTACATATAAACTAACTTGAATGGTGGTATAAGCCTGTTATAATAAGTAGGGAAGCTGAGGAAGAAATATTATGAATTCAATTGAGCTACCTAATGTCCACAAAAAACAGATGCTTTGGAGGTAGCTCCGTGAGAGAGCACTTGTGTGATATGCCTGGGTTTTGTTCCCCAAACTGGAGTGCATGAGCTCCCAAAGCTGACTAATTCTTTGTGGTTTCACTTCTCTGTAAAACTTTAGCACATATAAATGTATTAATTATCATCAGTTAAATGAATAATATGTTTCTTCTCTCATTAATTGTCCTTAGTCAATTTCATTTTTAGACCCCAGACATTGAGTATAGAAGGATAAAAGAAAGAGTTTTCATCCCCAACACTACTCACAAGAAAAATAAATATTGAAGTACAAAAGTACCATTTGTACTTTCCACATTGACCAAGATTTTTAAGCATTTAAAAATCTTTGATGACATATTGAGTTAGTAAAAAGATAGGAAGTTGATAGACCTGGGTTATCATTGATGTTTGTGAATAATCTCAGTAAAAATATTGATACCTTTCTAAAAATATAAAAATAAACATAACTTTTATTTATTTATTATTTTATGTGTATGAGTGTATTGTCTGCATATAGGTAGGTGCATCTGTGCTGTGTATTGCCTGCAGAGGTCATAAGAAGGAGTTGGATCCCCTGGAACTGGAGTTACTTAAAGTTGTTAGTTGCCATGTGGGTGATAGGAATCAAACTCGGGTTCTCTCCAAAAGCAGCCAATGCTCTTAATGGCCAAGCCATCCCTCCAGCCCTAAACATAACTTTTTAGACAGCAGTGTTCCTCCTAGAAATAAACTTGTACATATCTAAAATTAATCACTTACAACAATGTTCAATGAAATATTACTGGAATAAAAAACATTTCATTAGGTTACAAAACTAAGTAAATAATGGAAAAATTCCCCATACAGTGGACTAGTACACAGTTGCTTGTAAGAGTTAGTGAGTTCAATACCAGCTAATACGGACTGACTTTCAGGATATAGTGTAAATTTGAAAAAAAAAATGCTAAGATTTGATGTAAGGAGAAAAAATGCACATATGTATGTCTGTTTGTATTCACAAAGCACATCCTGGGAAGGTTACTAGAATCAGCAATAGTTCTGGAAGGGAGCAAGCCAAGTGCCTGGCAGATATGGGGATATGGGCAGGATAGTTTAAATTTTGAATCAATTCCTGCAAAAAGGAAAGAAAGGAAAGGAAAAAGGGAAAGGAAGAAAACCAAAATGTGTTATGTTTGCTGATATATATTAGAAATCACTACATGGATGTTTTGAAAAGTACTGAGGCACAGAGCCATTATTTTAATGAAAAAATTGCAAAACCACCATCTCTGCTCAATGGCACCTTTATAAGAGCTTCTTTTCCTCTTATTTATAATATGGTGAAATCTGTGGCCACAATGAGACTAGGGAGGGGGACCTGAATTTATTTACCTGTATTGTGCTCCACTCATAAGACACAGCATTCCTTGATAGCATTCATAGTGCCTAATCTGTGTGTTAACAACATTCACAGCCATGCTGATAAACAGAACTGTTGAAGCAACATATCCGTCATCCTTCCAATATGCATAGCAAGGAACACTTTTTGAAAGGGCTGAAGGGTGCCACAAGAGAGGAACATATGGTACAGCCAGGTAAGCATAGGCTGCCCATCGATCCAGAAGAGTTCTGACTGTCCTGTCCCCTTGGTTACCCAGACTGGCCACTTGACTATTCAGCTGCCCTTGTTATTGTAATCCTGCAGATGGCCATCTGTTCTGCTCACAGGGAGACTGGCCCTGGGGAGACTACTCAGCTGCCCTGTATCTTGCAATCAGGTCAATTACACCCCTGCTTCTTAATTGCTTGTGAGGGTTGGGTTATTGTGCATAAACAACCAGTAATTTCCAGTTCATTGTGACTAAAGATTCTGGCTAATAGCGGTTCCATCCTGTTCCTCATACTCCCTGGCATCACCCAGCTTGTGCTGTTGCTCAGGAGGCTGGGCTCTGATGCACACGCTATTGGCTGCCAAATTTCAAGTGAAAGTATAAGTTAAACCATCCCATAAAAAACAAAGTGAGAAGAAACGTCATTTAAAGACAGTGATTTTTTTTTCAGAAAAGAATTAGACATAGCATAATGCTGACAATAGCACTAATTGGTCCTCTGAGCAGCATCCTGCAGCTTGGTTTTTAAGAAGGTGATAGTGATGGTGATGGTGTATGTGTTAATTTTAGTGATGACCAAGTCCATACATGACTGATCTGAATAGCTTGCTGGGCCAAATTTATAAGCCTCTGAAAAATTTCAGAGAAATGAAATTAGCTTATTAAGACTACATTTGAGAAATTGTAGGGCTGGGAATACAGTTCAGTGGTACAGTGTTTGTCTTCCATTCCCAAGGCCCTGTTTGATCACCAGCACCTTGAGGAAGGGAGTGTGGGAGGGAGGGAGGGAAGATGGGAAGGACAGAGTGACACAGAAAGAGAATGAGTATGAGTACATGGTGACTTAATTGATTTGCTGTGATATGAATGAATGGCATAGTATGAATAAAGAAAAATTTCTGCATCTGAATAGTCCGGTTCCTTTTGTCTGATTATGAAAAATGAAATGGGTGATAGAAGTGTCTCATGTGGCACATTTGAAAAGGCTGCATTTCTAACAACATCTTTTAGTTTTGACTAAGACTGATGTGATAAATGTGAATCACAGGGCACCTGGTGCAGTTTTCAGGTTCTTATGTCCCAGTACAATAAATTCTGCCAGAAACATGTGGTAAGAAACAGAAATAGAGGCAGTTTGTTATGAAAGGGAAAGCACTCTCTAGAATGGGAGTAGGCAAGTGAGGAGAGAATAATATCCTAAAGCCCTAGGCCAAGTAGATCACATTCCTTTATAGGTCATTTAAATAGCAACTACCTCTTTCAAGTTTGTGTTTCGGAGGTAGGCCTTTCTCTACAATGCTGTTCATTGCATGGAGCCAAGGTTGGGAAAGGTTCCCAGTCTTTCTCTTCCAACTTCATATATTGATCTTTATGTCTCCACACAGTCCCCACTCTCCTGCAACATCTCCCCTCTGAAGGCAATGGTCCCAAAAACCTTTTGGTGGAACAGAAAGGTGATTAATACTTAGTCTTCTATAATGACTTCCATGCTGATAAGGGGTGCATTCCCTCCTTAAGAGGGACCACAAGACTCTTACTCTATTATAGGAGCGTTTTATCAACTTGACACAATCTAGAATCATCTAGGAAGAGAGTCTCAAAGAGGAATTGTCTAGATCAAGTTGACCTGTGTGCATGTCTGTGAGGATTCTCTTGGTTATATTTATTGATGTGAGAAGACCCAGCCCACTGTGGAAGGAAGAGTGCAAAGTTGTAAGAACTGAGTATCAGCAGTGCTAAAGAAAAATAATGAAGAAAACTCAAACATGAAGCAACGCTGCAGCTACTAACTACTGGTGGGCTTAGAATTTGAGCTTATCTTTGTATGGTATCTGCATGGTCGTGATTGTCCTATACGCATGTTAGTAGCCCACAGGGAAGCCTGTAAGACCTGAATCTTTGTTCATTTTAAAAGTCTTGTCTATTTTTGATGTTGCTGATGTTACTTGTATTATTGATTGTTTTATTTTTTGGCTATTCTTTTCTGTTGGCTGTTTAAGGCCATATAGGTAGCCAAAAATTAACATTTTTTTTTCTTTTTACTGTTAAGGTTAGTTGAGGCTCTCTAGGATTTACTTTCAGGATATTAGATCCTCATGGCTCCTTTAGGTTCCTTCTACCAGTTATGTCATCTGCTGAGATGGGTCAAGGCCTTGCTGATCTTAGAAACACTGAGGACATTTTCCTCCATGTTGACCCTCCTCTTTTCAGAATGTACACTAGTTAGAGCCTCACATCTGGAGACTTCATGATCTTAGTCAAGAGGCCAGGTGACTCACTGGAGCTATAGACTGCTCTTAGAGGTGCCCTATCATCCCTTGGGACCTAGCTGACTAGGAGAAGGGCCAAAATATTTTGTAGGGGCCATAATATCTTTCTAATCCCTATGACCTCATTCACTTTGGTCTACAAGGGTTATTGTTCAACAATCAGAAGGTCAATTACATCAATCTTGAAGAAAAACTTGGAAATAAGGCATACCTGATTATTTTTGTCTTTTAAAAACAGATCTACATAGGGGATGGTATTAAAGCTTAAACTTCCAGTTATTGGTCATTCTCTGTAATAACTGATTTAAACTGCCTGCGAATATCACATAAGGCCAAGTTATCATGTTTATTTTTAATATTCAGGGATTATTTTTTTTCAATTATGGAGAAAATGTCTGGAAACAAATCAGTGGAAACCAAGTGGTGTAATAACTGAAATCCTGGGAAGTGAAGGTTACCTTAGTCACAAGATCTACCTATGGTTTGGAATCAGCAGTAGCATAAACTGTTCAATTCCAGAGGTACTTTGGTTGGTGAGAACCAAGATCCCAAAGTTTACTGGAAATTGGGGTAACATGCTCAACCAGTCCTAGAGTTAACTTTGTCTTAATTTTTTAACCAGAAACAAATCTCATGCCTATAACTTTTATGTTTCTTTTATTTGATGATTTTACTATTTTTTTTACAGTAATACGAAGACACTTTATTCAGAACAGTATGAATAAATGGTTACTGCTTGACCTTCTGACTTCGATCTAAAGCTCTTTCTGCTTCTATTTTTTCACTTGTGAAAAAGCATGATCATGCTAACAGATGTGTTGTGGCAATTACCTAGACAATTCACAAAAAAGCTATACTCTACTAATAAATATTTCTCCTGTCCTGTTTTCAAGGTTGATCTTAAGCCAATACCAATTCTAATAATGTTGACCAGTTTCTTTCTTCAATTGACTCAAGAATTTCATATAATCAATTTGGATCATAGTCAGACCCCCTCCTCCCTCCACCTCCACCTTACTCTACCCATCATGTCCTCTATTATTATTATAGTTTTTGCTGATGCCAGCCGGCCTTAGATGAACAGCACCTGAAAGGGGGAGTGAGGATTGAGAGAAAAACAAGAGAGACAGAAAAGATGCTTGGGAGGACTGTCAGTAGAGACTGCAGCCCCGGTTTATTTTAGCTCAGCCTTCTTATACAGCAGAACATCAGAGAACCACCGTTTACTTAGCTCAATTAGCCTCAACAGCTCTTTTTTACCACCTTTATCTGAGGGTTAAGGAATGGTCAAATACTTGTAGTGAATTCCACCAATTAACCATCTTCCCTAAATTATCAGCACATTCCTCCTGACTTGACAGAACAATTCAGTGCTTGTGTGTAAAACACAAACTCTTGAGTCAAGGTGAAAGGTCATAAAGTAAATAAGCAAGCCTGCCACAGCTCAATGTATGTAATGGCTGTGCTTATATTAATAGCTCCCAACAAGTTTTTTAAAGCCTATCAAATCTACTCTGTGTTTCCCAAGTGCCCTTCAGTATGGGTCTATCTCTTGGAGTCTGGTCAACCTACCAGGTATCACACAAGTAAAGAAAACTGACTCTGATTCCCAGTATCTATTAATTGCTAATAAATTTTCAGCTATGACTGGGGCTTCCTGTTTACCTCCTGCATCCACTTTGGGCCCCTGTCTGTGTTAGGTTGCACAGGTCTTGTGCATGCTTTCATAAGTGCTGTGAATTCATATCTGAAATCATCCCTGTGGTGTTCAGAAAACAGTTTCCTTTTATTCATCTACTGCCTCTGTCTCTTACAATCTTTCTGCCCCCTCTTCCACAATGATTCCTGAGCCTTGTGAGGATAAGGTGCAATATACCTATCCCAGTTGAGGTCTGAGGTCTCTGCAGTCTCTTATTTTCTAAGGATTGATCACTTATGGGTCTCTGTGTTAATCTCCATCTGCTGTAAGATGAATCATCTCTGGTGAGAGTTAAGAGATACACTAAACTATGGGTAAAACAAGAAATCATTATGAGTCAGTTTAATACTAAGCCCATTTAGCATAATGAGAATAGGAGATTCTCCTCCATGGTCCATCACCTGTCTAGTCAATGTTCTTGGGCCTTGATAAGAGACAGATGTAAACTCCATCTTGTAAAGTGAGTCTTAAATCCAATTCGAAGGTGGTTGATTACTCCTATTAATGTTCATGTCACTATTGCACCAGTGAGCATATTATGCCAAACCAGTTGTTATTGTAGTTCACAAAGCTCACAGCTAGGTCAAGTTGATGATTACCTTTCTCTGCCATTATCAGGAAGTGCAACTTCTAGGACTGTGAAAGCTTGGAGATCAGTACCAACTTGATTTCTCCTAGTTTGTTAAGGTATGTAGTATCTTCAGCAAGAGTCTTGCCATCCAGCTCCATTGGATAACAAAGGGCAATGTCATTAGTCAGTATTGTTTGAGGGTCTACGGCATCTCTTCAGTCAACAACTGTAAAAGAGTGAGTCCATTCCTGGCATTGGGTTTTTCATTCTGTCTCTGTTAGGACCATTGAACCCTGTTACAGGGTAACTACATTTAAAATCCTTTTTATATCATGCATGTATATATTTTAAAAACCTTGTATAGGATTCCATATGACTCTATCAAAAGGCCTTTAGTGCTTGTTATTCTTCCTCTTAGTCTCATTTCTGCCAACCCATTCCCACTCTCCACCCCATTAAACCTGTCTATCAATTACTCTCCTTTCCCATTTATATCACATCCTATTTCCCCTCCCATGAACCACCCTCCATGGCCCTTTATTGGTTTCTTGATCTCAAAGTATTTTCCAATAGAAACACCCCAACCTAAAGATTCAAAGCCAGCATCAACTTACGATGTTTGCCTGTCTGAGTCTGCATTACCTCACTTAAGATGAGTGTTTCCAGTTTCATCCATTTACCTACAAATTTCATAATTTTGTTTTCCTTAACAGCTGAATAATATTCCATTCTGTAAATGTGCCATACTTTCATTATCCATTCATCAGTGATGACTGTTACTCTCTTAGTTTTTTTTAAACCAATGAATTTAAATTAACCTACTTGTTAAATAGTCAAGTCTTATTATAGCAAGCATTTAGAAATTGTTTTTGTTAGTGAGCATTTGCTTTTTATTTGCATTCATAAGGCAACTAGAGCAGAATAAAATTTTTGACATTTTTGCCTTTATTTTATGTTTCTTTTCCTTTGAATAATGTGTACCTCTATAGGTAAGCATATCAGCTACCCAAGAAAAGCACAGAGATTGTTTCAGTAGAGCCAATAAGGACCAAGCCCTAGATGAGAACAGTTATCCATAAGGGTCAAGTTTAACATGCATCATGTCCTACAAGATGATTTGTTTCCCCAAAAAATATAGATTATTTATGGAAACAAAATTGAGACAACGAACAACCAAATGAAACCCTAAGACTTAACTTACATGTACATTTCATTTTGAAATTTTAGACTGAACTAAAAGAAATATGAGCTAACTTAAGAGTTTTAATTTATATGATCACTTATGTGCTAAATGTCATGTGAATAGCAAGAAAACATAAGCACATGTAGAATATATATAATATATATCCATGTATAAAAATAAATTTTAAAACAGATTTGAAATTTTGTTAGTTTAAAGTAGACACTGTTGATCTTATCATTTTTACAGTCTTAAGCAATCCTCAATATGCAATATATTACTATTAAGGACGTGACTCAACATAAAGAAGACTTGATTTTTTCCTGTCTAACCAGATTATTGATAAGGTTTTAAGCAGGCTGAGCAGGCACCAACAGTTAGATTTTAAAATGATTTCTTTTTTTCCTTTAGTTTAAACTGAATAAGGTAAGGACCTTTAAAAGCATATTTGAAGATAGAGAACATGGGTAAATGGGCAATACTGCAGTAGTTTTTACATATCCATGTTATAACTATTAGTTAAAATATCTTAAAATGTAAGGTGTTGGTTATAATTATCTTAAGACTTAATAACGTAGACATTTTATTATATACAAAGTAAGCTTGCCTAGATTTTGAATGCTAATGTTTGTTGGGACTGTATCTCTTATAATTCTTAACATAATATATATATTAATTTAACATAAAGATCTTTGTAAAGAATCTATCCATAATTTTACATGTATCACAGCCTTATAAATTTATATGTATTTTACTTTTTTTTTTTTTTTGGTCTTTTTGAGACAGGATCTCCCTGTAGCCCCAGCTACCCAGCTGTCCTGGAACTCACTATGTAGACCAGGCTGGCCTTGAACTCAGAGATCCCCTGTCTCTGCCTCCCGAGTGCTGGGATTAAAGGTGTGTGCCACCACGCCCGGCTCTACTTTTTTTTAATTAAAATAATTTGAGGACAGACTCAAACTTGAAACATTGAAACACTTATTTTGGCATGATAGCAACAAAAATCTAAGGAATATGCACTATACCCAAATGTAAAAGGCATTAGGGAAGAAACCATAATATGTGGTGGAGGGGGAAGAAACACAAGACACAGCATGTCTAAACATCTTGAGATTTAAGGATAAAACCTGAAAAACTATGCCTGGTTTTAGCTAGAGATTAAGTGCAGTTTTTTCCTGTTTTCATTCTAATAAAATTATAGTTTACTGTTTACACCTCAAAGCTTTTCTTTCATTACAAAGCAACCACTACAGATATATAAACTATTTACTTGTTAATGTAATAATTTCCCTGGCTCCTTCCAGTTGGAACTGAAATCATCAACAAAACAAATGACATCAATTGCTGAACAGGATGTGAGGAAGGAGGAACGAATGCTTATTCATTGCTACTGGGCATGTAAATTGGTTGGCCACTATGGAAATCACTTTGCAGGTTTCTCAAAAACTAAAATTCTGATCCAAGTATATCACTTTTAAGTATATACCAGAATGACTTTAAGTCAGATATTTACATATTCATGTTTATTCATAATAGCCAGGAAATGAGTCCAGCCTAGGTACCAATCAGCAGATGACTGGGTTTTTAAAATGTGGTTAATATATACAATGGAACTTTGGGTGGGGGTGATTGGGTCTCCCTGTAGTCCCAACTAGCCTAGAACTCACTAGGTAGACCACACTGGCCTTGAATTGGATATCACAGATATCTGCCTGCCTCTGCGTCTTGAGTGCTGGGAATAAAGGCATGCACCACCATGCCCAGCTTTTACAATGGAATTTTATATAACCATAAAGTTATAAAATATCATAACATTTGCAAGAAAGTAGATAGAACTGGAAATCATTAAGTAAAATAAGTCAGAATTAGAAAGATAAACACACATGTTTTCCATCATGTATGAAACCTTAATGTCAAATTATATGTCTGTGTGTGCACATTCATATGTGTGTGTAGGTCATGAAAATAGAAAAGACATCATGAGAGGGCAACAGTAGATTTGCAATAATCAGCGTTCTCTAGAGGAACAGAACTGATAGAACAAATACATATGTATATTAAAGGGGATTAATCAGGTTGTCTTATAGGATAGGCTCCAGGTATTCCAGCAATGTCTGTGGCATACTGGAGAGCCTGAGAATCCAGAAGTTGCTCAGTCCATGAGGCTGGATGTCTTAGATATCTTAGCAGTGCCAATCTGGTGCTGAAGGCCTGGAGGATTCCAGGAGAGTTGCTGGACTTCAGTCTATGTTGGAACCCAAAGAAGTTGGTTCTAACATTAGGAAGAAATGCTACAGCAATAAGATGGATAAACTTCCTAATTAGAGGGAAAGCAAGTAGGTTTAAAAGCAAGTTTCCTTCTGTAATGCCCTTTTACTGGGCTGCCAACAGAAGGTGCTGCCCACATTTATGGCAAGTCTTCAGATACAAATAATCTGATCAAGAAAATCCCTCACAGGAGTGCCTGATTGCTTGGTTTTAGTTGATTTCAGACTTAGTCAAGTTGACGACTAAGATTTTCCTTCACAAGATCTTAAGGGACAATGGAATATGTGTGATGAGACAGCTGATGGAGAGACTATCTGTGTAAAGGAAGTGGGACAATCAGGGAAGTGGGACAAAGCATGAGGCAAAATAACTGGATGTGAATGAATGAGAACAAAGTGTAATGATGGACATATATAAATGTCATAGTGAAACTCAATACTCTGTGCTTTTTCAAAAAGCTTTTAAAAATTCAAAACATCATAAAAATCTAGGAAAATGTAGTGATATATGACTTTTACTGTTACATAGGAGGAAGTTCAGTTTAAAAACTGCATTATTCCACTTTCATGTAACTGTATATTTGCATACTCATTATACCTATAGATATTTATACCAAAAATATTAATAGTTTTATATGCTAACAACATAATGATTTTTTCTTCTACCATAAATTATCAAGTTAAATAATAAAAATATCTTTAGGTTTAGGAACTTGATGGCACACATCTTTAATCCCAGCACTCAGAAGACATATCTTTTTTGAGATTGAAGCCAGATAGGTCCATATAGCCAGTTCTAGGCCAACTGGAGCTACAGGGAGGCCATGTATCAAAAAAGAAATGCAAGGCAGGGCCAGGCATGGTAGGAGAAGACGTTAATCTCAGCCCTTGGAAAGTAGAAGCAGGCAGATCTCTGTGAGTTCAAGACAAGCCTGGTCTACACAGCAAGCTCCAGGTCAGCCAGGATTGCATGATGAGATTCTGTCTCATAAAACAACATAAACAAAACAGAATGAAACTAAAAAATGTAAATCAATGAATCACAAAATATGAAAATCACTTTTGGGGATTCAGAACTGATGTTTAGAACTAAGAATCAGATGCCTCCACCTAGTAGTTACACTATTTTTGATGGTAACTCTCAATAACATATCTATCCAACAAGAAAAAGGATGTTCATAGCATCAAATAAATTCTTGTTGTGCTTGTGTTAGGTTAAAATGACACGTCTTTCCTGTCTAGCAGACCCTGACATTACTTCCCTAGGTTACATGCAAAGATATCTTTGTAAAACAAACTAAGATATCAAGCACAAAAGCTCTTTCAGAGAACCTGGATTTGATTCCCAGCACCCACATGCCAGCTAACAACTCCAGTTCCAGTGGATCTGACAGCCTCTTCTGACCTCTGCAGATATTGCACAGCCTGTGTGTACTTATACACATGCAGGCAATATACTCACACACATAAAATAAAAATAAATAAAATATTTTAAAAAATGATCAGTTATCCTTCTCAGTGAGCACTACCTTTAATCAGTAATATTTTTATTATGAAAACTTTCATCTTTTTAGGATAGTGAAAAGTTCTGGAATTACACTATATTGTGGTAACTACAAAACCATGCATATGCTTAATGCAATGAGCTATATATACTTAAAGATAGTTAAAATGATTAAGTTTCATATGTAGTTTTCCACAAAAAGTCATTTTGTCAAAAAATAAAAATTAGTAAAAATAAACTCTGTAGCTTTTAAAAATAAACTGCTATAGCTTTGACCTTGACTATCCCCTGTACTAGCTAGCTTCTAGTGCTGTGATAAAACACCAACCAAAACTATCTTGAGGAAGAAAGGGTTTATTTCTATTTACACATCCATACAACAGTTGGTCATTAAGGGAAGCCAGAGCAGGAACTAAAAGCTGGAACCTGGAGGCAGAAGCTCATGCAGAGGCCATGGAAGAACACTGTTTACTGACTTACTTCCTCTGGTCTGTTCTCAGCCTGCTTTCTTCTACTGCCCAGGACCACCTGCCCAGGAGAAGCATAACCCACAGTGGGCTGGACACTCTCACATCATCCAACAATCAAGAAAATGCCAAACAGACATTCCCACAGGTTAGTCTGATCAAAGAAATTCCTCAATTGAGGCTCCTTCTTCCCAGGTGTCTCTGGTTTGTCTCAAGTTGAAAAAAACTAACCAGCACACCCCCAATGCCTATGTGTTAAAGGATGGGTCTTGAGCTTGTAGCATTACTGGCAGAGGTGGAACCTGTAGGAGGTGGGGCCTGGTGGAGAAAGTCAGCTCATTAGAGAACTCTCCTTTGTGGGCATATTGGGAAGCAGACAATGTCTTCCTGCTTCTTCTCTCTGTTTCCTACTTACCAAGAAGCTAAGAAGTCTCTGCTGGAGCAAGAAGACTATGTAAATATGAACTTAAACCTCTAAAACTGTAAGTCTTTTGTTGGGGACCTCTGTTATGCAAAGTAGAAGTCCCTTCATGACAGGACAGCTCAGGCAGCTCGGGATCATGTGCTGAGGGCTCCTTTCATAGCAGGGTGCCTTCCTGGCATCTTTCCTGACTCTCCTTTTGAAGTGCCCACCACAAATGCCATAACATAAACATGGCCTTTGGCTCTGAAAGGTACCATGCTTTCCTGTGTGATTTTTCCAGGCAGACAGCAGTCTGGCAGAAACCCACTTCCATATGTAAATAGAATGCCTCACAAAGCATCTAACAGCCAAAGCTTTTACCACTACCCCCATGGTATAAGTATCCTAGTTTTCTCTTAATAGAGAGAGAGAGCTGGGTCGCAGAGTTGCTGAATTACTGAGAGCAGAGACACTTAATAAAGCTGTAACACAGACTAAGCCGAGTCTTGAGTCCTGTGCCTTACTACCGGCGACCTAGCCTCTCCGGGGGGCACACTCCCCCATGACTGACTTACAGACATCCTAGCTTTTGCTGTCCTCGTACTCTTCCCATGGGGTTCAGTGGCCAGTGGACCTCGCATCCTGAGGAAAGTACACGGGTGAAATAGGGACAGAATTCGGCTGGACAACGCTCCGTAGCAGAGAGACTGTCAGCACCGGAGCGGCGGACAGTGACCTATCTGCTGCTGCTCCCAGAGACTCCTGTGGCCAGAGCCATGCTGTGACTCACCAGGTGTGGTGGGGACCCCGAGATCCAGGGGCCCAGAGCGACCCCAAGATACCCACGCACACCACGCCTGAGGCCCATAGAGACATGGAGAAGCCCACGGGTCCAGACCCGCCTTCCTCCAGGCGCATGGTGGAAAAGCCTGTGGACCCACCGTGCCACCCGAGAGTGTGCGCAGGACCCCGGGAGCCCATTGCGTGCTCCCTATATCTGGTGCCACAACGTGGGACCCTCTGAACCTCATGGGACCCTCTGAACCTCATGGGACCCTCTGAACCTCGTGGGACCCTCTGAACCTCGTGCCACAATGTAAAAGCCTCTGAACCTCGTGCCAGCTAGGAGCTGGTGCCCCACAGAAATGCAAAGGATCCGTGAGTATCCCTCCTCCCCTTCAGGAGGGTAATCTAATCTCTTCATCTCTTCTAAATTTCCTCCTTTTCTTTTCCGGTCTAAAGTTCTTGCGAGGGACTGCTAAGGTCAGAGAAGCAACTGAGGTCTTCTGGCCAGGGCTACCCCCTGGTGTTGACCAAAGTTCTCTCTGATTTCCTAAGCAGACCCCCAATGCCTATACAGGTGTGGACAAAAGGACTCTATCTAGATATTCTTTTAATATTCAAACCTGGTGACACATTGGCGAGCTAAAAAAGTCATTAGGACGGCCGCCAGCCTCTTAAATATGCAGGAAGGTCTTGTGACTGGGAGCCACTGGGATCCCCTGAAATTTTAATTTCAGGAACGTCCCCTTGGAAAGTGCGGAATGTCCCTTTAGAAACTGTCACTTCACCCACCTTTTCTATCTGAACACTGTTAGAGAAAAATCCCCACAAGTTCCAGGGATCTCCACCTAAGCCTTGGAGTCAGGCAGAATTCCCCTAGTCAGCTCTGTTTTCCTGCCTCAGGCATTCAGACAACAGCTGAAACCAGTTCAGTGAAAATTCAAATTAGCTAACCCCTGCCGAACAGCCTGTGGCTCAAGCGGCTGCCAGAGCAAAAAACAATTTAAAGCTACAACTTTTTTCTGCAAAGGCGCTTCAGCCCTCTAATAACATCTTCTCTTTACAATGGGAAACTCAGAATCACGTCAAAAGAAAAGACAAATTCGTTCCCTTAAAATCCTACTTAAAACCAGAGGATTAAAAATTTCAAAAGAGGAAAGCTTAAAATTTTGGAATGAGGTGTATCGATTCGCACCCTGGATCATATCAGCAGACATATCTGATCCAGAGGTGTGGAGCTTTCTTTCACATTTGGCATATAAGAAAGAAGCCCAAGAAAAGCATGATTTTCCTCTTTCCTTTTTCCCAATAATGGCAGCCATCCAGGAATGCTTAAAAAACCTACCTAAAATTGAAGAAAGTTTATAGGCACCAGAGAATAATAAAAGAGAGGTTTTAGATGATAAAAAAGACCCTAAAAACTGCCCAGTAGCAAATTCAACAGCTTCAAAAATAAAATCTGACCAAGCCAGACAAAATCCACCCATCAGTAAAATTGATCCTCACCCCTCTCTTGCTGATTCAACAAGCCCAGATACTAACACCCAAATTCGTCAAAATTTCCAGCCTCAGTGGTCTCAGGACTCCCAAAACCCACTGGTAGAGGCTTTTCCTGTTAACTTGAAAATAACCAGGCAACGTCCATTGGCCTGGTATCCACTCCCAGCCGCAGAACTTAAAGAATTGTGCCAGGCTGTACGTGAGGATGGCATTCATGCTCCATGGGCTAAATCTATACTACAGCCATTTAATACTAATCTGCTTCCCCAGGATTGGAGAGACATTTGTAGATCTACCCTCCCCAGTCCATTGTTTGTACAGTGGGAAGCCTTATTTAGAGATGAGCACCTAATGCAAGCTAAAAGAAATGATGCTCATAATCAACAGCTAAGACCTCAACCAGGGCAGGATCCACAACCTGGATTTATAGATTGGAATTATGACCAGCTTTTTGGCCAGGGTAATTTCTCCACAAGAATTCAGCAAGCTGCAATTCCAGCTGGCTGTATTGAGCAAATTCGCTTATGTGCTCTGCAAGCTTGGGACCGCTTACCATCTTTGTCAACTGGGCCTGGAGAAGCTTCTGCCTTAACCTTTTTAAAGCAGAAGCCCACTGAGGCTCTTCCAGACTTTATACTAAGAGTGCAAGCAAGTTTAAACAGAAAAATAACAGACCCTGCAGCCAAAGGAATGCTTTTAAACAACCTTGTCTGGGAATGGATGACCCCTGAGCACAGACAAGCATGCCAGGGACTAAAGAATGAACATTATGATAAGTTGATTGTGGCCACCCATGACATTGGGACTGCCACGTGCCAGGCTTCCTTCTTGCCCAAGCCCTTATAACCACAACTCAGACCAACTCAAAATGCTTTAAATGTGGAGAAACTGGACACTGGATAAAAAATTGCCCCCAAAATAACTCAGCTGCCACTCGACTCCCTAAAACCCTCTGCCCTTGCTGCAAAAGGGGATTTCACTGGAAAAAAGATTGTAGATCTAAAAATGACAAGGATGGTAATCCTTTGCCACCTTTAAACTCCTTCAGGGGCAGCCCTCAGCCCTGCTAACAAGAGGAAAGCCACAAACCTTATGGGTAACCAGTATTACAAAAAAATGCCCATCCAAAATTAACCATAAAAATAGACAATAAAATTTTCAAATGCCTCCTTGACACTGGGACTGATAGAACCATCTTAAAGCAATCTGAGGTTCCTCCACACTGGGAATTAATACCAGGACCCCAACTAATAGGAGTAGGGGGGGGCCTTCCAAGCAATCATCACTAAAAATTTCTATAAATGGGAGGACCCTGATGGA
>NW_008340113.1:2241670-2242426 GCF_000622305.1 Nannospalax galili | reverse complement strand
TTACCCAGGGAGAAATTACTCATTTTACAGCAACTTGTGAAAGAACAGCTACAGTTGGGTCACATTAGGCCCTCCAGGAGCCCATGGAACACCCCAGTCTTTGTAATAAAGAAGAAGACAGGGGCATGGAGACTGTTGCAGGACCTTAGAGCTATAAATAAAACCATGAAAATATGGGGATCCCCCCAAAGAGGCCTACCCATGGTCTCTGCCATCCCTATTAATACCCCCCTGTTAGTGTTAGTTATGAACGACTGCTTTTTCTCCATCCGTTTGCACAAAAATGATTGCCAACATTTTGCCTTCTCAGTTCCAAAGATTAACAATTCTGGCCCAGCTGATCGATATGAAAGGCAAGTTCTGCCACAAGGCATGGCAAATAGTCCTACGATATGCCAGGAGGCTGTTGCTAATGCACTAGCACCCCTCTTAAAAAAGGGACTGCATGTTTATCATTACATGGATGACCTCTTAGTCTGGCAAAATGAGGATTCCTCTCTAAAAGACCTAAAAGATGCTATGATAAACACCCTAGAGGCAAAAGGTTTTGTAATAACAACAAATAAAATACAATCAATCCCCCCCATTACCTTCCTAGGGACTGAAATAACACCCACCACTGTTAGGCCCCTCAAACCTGTCCTGGATGTCCCCCATCCACTCACACTTAACTCACTTCAAAGTTTTCTAGGTAATATTAATTGGCTAAGGCCATGGCTTTCCATCCCCACAAGTCAATTACAGCCACTTTTTGAT
>NW_008340113.1:2238533-2240795 GCF_000622305.1 Nannospalax galili | reverse complement strand
CCAGTATATCAGGTCCCACTCCTCTCTCCCAGGACCTCTTACTGAAGGAAATGCCATAGCAGATAAATTAGCCACTGCTGGAACTTTCCCTGCCAGCATAACAGATGCCCAAGACCTCCATCATGCCACTCATATTAATTTACAAGGGCTCCATCTCAGATTGCCCCACATTCCTCTCAAGCAGCTTAAGCGTATTGTTAGAACCCGCTCTTCTTGTGCATCATTAATACAAACTCCTGCCATACAACAAATGGGTGTCAACCCTCGAGGACTAAAATCTAATGCCCTTTGGCAAATTGATGTAACTCATGTCCTTCAATTTTGCAGACAGAAATATGTATTTGTGACTATAGACACTTACTCTCACTTTGTCTGGGCCACTGCTCAAACTAGTGAAAGTTCAAAAAAGCTGATAAATCATATGCTTTCATCCTTTGCCATTATGGGCCTCCCTGCACAATTAAAGACAGACAATGGCCCAGCATTTACCAGCTCATCATTTAAAAATTTTTGTGAAGTGTGGAAAATCACCCATCACACTGGCATCCCTTATAACCCACAGGGACAAGCCATTGTGGAAAGGTCGCATAAAACCTTAAAGGACCAATTAAAAAGACAGGCTCAAACAACATATTCTCCCAATATTCAATTAACATTAGCCTTGTTCACCCTTAATGTACTTCATGTATATAGAGGGACAGATGTTCCTCCCATCACCCGACACTGGGCTCAAACACACCCAGTACCACCCATCATGGTTAAATGGAGAGACCCCTTTGATGGACTCTGGAAAGGACCAGATCCATTGTTAACAACAGGGAGAGGATTTGCTTGTGTTTTCCCACAGGACCAACCAAAGCCTATCTGGATTCCAGCTAGAAATGTCAGACACCTCCCCACCCACGAAGAAAATGGCTCGCATAACCCTGACAGAGACAAAGAAAAGAAGTGAGGCAGAGACGTCATCCAAAGCCACACAGGATTACGTGGAGAGAAATCCATGACCTAGTGGAAGCTGTACGCCACAGATGTCCCCCTGGAGCCTCCTTCTCTGTCATTCTCATGGCAGTCTTTACCCTGCTCAGCACCAACACTTCAGACAGCCCCCACTCTCCCTAATACCATGTTCTAGAGATTTTATTTTTCTAGGAAAAAATCAGATCCATGGGACAATCGCTGAAGTAATAACAAAATTCTTCTCAGATGTATTCTCTAGGTACCCCACAGCTAACTTTCATATCTCTCAACAGCTTACAGCTGCAGCCAAGTCTGTGCTAATTTACAATGTCATTTTACAGGAAAGACAGAGGACCAGATACTATGTCCTGAAACAAGTTTAACTTTCTTCCCACCTACCCCAATGCCTGTTTCTTTTGTGCATCCAGTAATAGATTTTTTTCTGACAACAGTACCAGCTACCACCCTTCTCTACCCAGGAACGAAAAAAGATTTCACTGACTTTCATCTAAGTGGATTCAAACACCTGGCTAACTATTACATTTCAGGTGTGAGAAGCTTTTTTCTCCTACACAGCTGCTAGCAGAAAGAAGATCTTCCTCCCCCCGCTGGCAGAGACCGAACTTACACTCTATGCTGGAGGTGTTGCTATGGAGACAAACTACAACAAGCTGTGACATCAGTGATTGACAGCCTGAAGTTTCTCCAACAGCAAATGAACTCTCTCACCAAAACTGTACTTCACAATAAAAGAATATCCGGCTTAATAACTACTGGAAATGGGGACTATATGATATTGGGAAGAAAGATACTGTTTCTTTGTAAATGAATCAAATGTTGTTGAAACCAATGTTAACACTCTCAAAACTTTGTAATCTATTTGGCTTAGCAATCCCTTGGTTTGCATGGTTGCCCTCTGATGATACTGTGTATTGTGCTTGCTCACTGTTTTTTAAGATTTCTCTGCTGACAGTTACTGCCATTTGCTAAAAATCACTATAGGAAAAAGGTCATGATCAGTTATCAAACTTTGGATTCTCCCGAGATAAAATGAGTTGACCCTTAGGGCTGGCATGGCACTTCTTCATATTTAAATCAAAGAGAGGGAGATGTTGGGGACCTCTCTTATGCAAAGTAGAAGTCCCTTCACGACAGGACAGCTCATGCAGCTCGGGATCATGTGCTGAGGGCTCCTTTCATAGCAGGGTGCCTTCCTGGCATCTTTCCTGACTCTCTTTTTGAAGTGCCCGCCACAAATGCCATCACATAAACATGGCCTCTGGCCCTGAAAGGTACCATGCTTTT
>NW_008340113.1:2202585-2238486 GCF_000622305.1 Nannospalax galili | reverse complement strand
TCAATATCAGAGAGCTGGGTCACAGGGAGCTGGGTCGCAGAGAGCTGGGTCGCAGAGCTGCTGAATTACTGAGAGCAGAGACACTAAATAAAGCTGTAACACAGACTAAGCCGAGTCTTGAGTCCTGTGCCTCACTACCGGCTACCTAGCCTCTCTGGGGGGCGCACTCCCCCGTGACCGACTTATGGACATCCTAGCTTTTGCTTTCCTCGTACTCTTCCTGTGGGGTTCAGTGGCCAGTGGACCTCGCACCCTGAGGAAAGTACACGGCTGAAATAGGGACAGAATTCGGCTGGACAACACTCCAGTAGCAGAGAGACTGTTAGCACCGGAGCGGCAGACAGCGACCTATCTGCTGCCGCTCCCAGAGACGCCTGTGGCCAGAGCCATGCTGCAACTCGCCAGGTGTGGCAGGGACCCAGAGCGACCCTGAGATACCCGCGCACACCATGCCTGAGGCCCATAGAGACAAGGAGAAGCCTGCAGGGCCAGACCCGCCTTCCTCCAAGCGCATGGCAGAAAAGCCTGTGGACCCACCGTGCCATCCCGAGAGTGCGTGTGGGACCCCGGGAGCCCAGCGCACACTCCCTATAGTCTTTCCTCCTTGAAAGTTAATTATCTCATGTACTGTAGAGCTAATTAACATACCCTATAGCCCTATCTTCAATAGTTATTAATATGCAGTCAATCCTATTTCATTTATGCCCTTATTTCCTCCTTCCCATACGAACTATTTTGAAACAAGTCACAGACATCTCATCATTTCATCTACAATTATTTTAGTATGTTTCTCTAGAAGATAAGAGTCTTTTTTTTATTTTTAATTAGCATTCAAAGTAACTGGTTTCCTTGTGGAATTTTCAATTATCAATTTTTATTGATCCAGCGCCTGGTCTCTGAGGCTTACACATATCCTTTGAACCCCAGTATTTCAGTTTCACTTCCATATTACATAGGTTCTATTGCCCTGCCATTTCTTTCACTTAACACCTGTCACGAACCACTTTCTAGTATCCTAGCCTCTGCCTGTACTCATTACTATATAAACACACAAATATAAAAACAAAAGTTAAGAACTGAATATAAGAGAGATTAAAATACAATGTAGTATTTGGCATAGAAAAGAGATAACCCTTGTTCTGCTGAAGAAATCATATATAAGTATGTTTTTTATTATTTTTAATTATTATATACATATGTGTGTGTGTGTGTGTGTGTGTGTGTATTGCCTACATGTACGCAAGTGCACTCATGTCGTGCAATGTCCTTGGAGGTCTGAAGAGGGCCCTGGAACTGGAGTTACACGTGGTTGTTAGCCACCATGTGGGTTCTGGGGACCAAACCTGGGTCCTCTGCAAGAGCAGTCAGTGTTCTTAACCACTGAGCAATCTCTCCAGACCCCTATAAGTATAACTTTCATAAAAAGCAACCTGATAGCAGGTGTAAAGGACCATAAAACTATTCTTACCCTTTAAGTCCAAATATCACTTACTATATGTTAGAATTTCTTACAAAGACATAAACATAGTGACACATTAAGATTTGTATATAATGTTGGTCCTGGGAGTATTGGACTTAGAAATGACTTAATTAATTAATGTATATTTAAAAACAACTTAAGTAAACAATACATAATTATAAAATAGAAACTGCATAGCTAAGAAATTGCTTTCGAACGTAAAATTTGTAAACCCTTTGCTATATGTGGTAGTTTTTCTCTTACTCTGATAAAATACCCCCTGATAAAAGGAATTAAAGGAAGAAAGTGTTCACAAATCCATGTTACACTCTATTAAGGCAGGGATGTCAAAGTCTCTGGGCATGCCTAGGAGGGATTATCTTAATTATGTTAATTGAGACATGAAGACCTACCCACTATGGGTGGAACAATTCTGTAGGCAGGGAATCCTGGACTGTATGAGTGAAGAAAGGGAGCTAAGCAATGACATAAATGTATAAACTCATTGATCTCTGCTCTTGATTGTGGGTATAATAGAAACTGTACTCTACAGCTCCAGCCATTGTAATTTCCCTGCTGCAATGGGCTGTAACCTGGAATTGTGAGTCAAATAAACACTTTGTCAGAAACTATTTTATCACAACAATAGAAAAGAAAGTAAGACATAAATTGTTACCAAGAAGCGGGTCTATTACTGTGATAAATCTTACAACATGGCTTGTAGACTTTGAAACTGATTCATGGGAGGAATGTGGAAGAGTTCAGAACTTTGGGCCATTGAATGCTGTAAGTAGATATTAACCAGCCATTTTACTGAGAGAAAGACAAGAATGCTGAGAGAAATACAGAGAGTAGGGATCCAGATCATGAGCTTTTAAAGACAAACGAAAATTCTATCAGGAACTGGGCCTAGAGCCTGTTCATGTGATATTTTGGCTAATTTGGCCATGTTCTGAGAACGTAAGTGAAGTTGAACTTAAAGATAATAGCCTGATTTTTTTGATGTAGGATAGGTTCATGGTCAAGCTCAAAGTTTCAGGTAAGAAGACTGCAGACAACAAAGGAGATGCAACTGCTAAAGAGATTAGCAAGTGTCATTAAAGAGAAACCTGGTGATTTGCACTGGGACAATAGGAAAACATTTCTTCATGGTCAGCATACAGAAGCTGATATAGTTGTAGTCCAAGGGAGCTGGGCTACATCTCAAGTTGGCAGTAGTACTTGGCATTTCATTTGTGTGGTGCTACTGCTTCTGAAAGAATAAATGGTGTAAGATTTAGGGGGTTATGAAAAGCAACTTAGGTTAGGTACTGTGGGGTAAGGTTGGAGTTCCTGTAGAGAGACCATGAGTGAATATGAAGCCCAAGTTGCAGTGGAGGCCCTAGGATATTGGAGATACCAAGACTATAGGACAGGCACCAAGAAGAGATGGAGGTATGGAGTGTCATTGACCTAGGAGAAAATCTATGTGTAGAACTTGCTCTGGAGATGGAGCTGTGGGGCTAAGTCCTTTGGAGACAAGCCATTTCATTATCAACCCCAGATGATCAATATGAAACTGTAGTATTTGGTGTTTTCTATGATAGATTTTGTTTTGTTTTGTTTTGATCTGATCATCCTTTCTATACCTTGGTTCTTTCCTTCTGGAATTAAAATATTTACTCTGTTCCATCATACTTGAAAATATGTGACTTGTTTTTATTTTATAGAAACTCAAGAGAATTTGGACTTTTAAATGTTAATGACTACAGACATTTTAAATTGGACTGTATTTTCTATTTTGGGGTAAACATGGGACTTTTTGGACAAGGAATGGAAAGTACAGATTAAAAGTGATGTATTTGAGTATCAAGTTGATAAGAGGTAGTTGATGGTTAGAATTAATCATCAATTTCACAAAACTTAGAGTCACCTGGGAGAAGAGCCTTTGAGCATGTCTGCAGAAGGTTATCTTGATTATATTAGTTGAAGAGTGAGGTATGAGGAGCTACCCATTGTGAGGGGCAGGCACCATTCCCTAGGCAGTAGATTCTGACTGTATAAAAAAAAAGATGGAAAGTTGAGCATTACAATGCATGCATCAATTCACTGCTCTCTCTGCTTTGACTGTAGAGGTAATGTCAGCAGTTCTCTCAAGATCCTGACCTGTTATTTCCCTATCATAGGTGGACTGTACCCTGGAATTGTGAGCCAAATAAGCCTTTTCTTCCTTAAGTTTCTTTCATCAAGTTATTTTTATCACAGTAATAGGAGAAAAGTAAGACACTATATTACAAAAAAGAAAAAAAGAAAAGTAAAAAAGTATTTAAAAGGAAAAATTTTCAAGCTGGGAATGGTGGCACACACTTTTAATCCTAGCTCTCAGGAAGCAGAGGCAGAGGCAGGTGAATCTCTATGAGATTGAGACCAGCCTAATCTCCCTAGAGAATTCCAGTCCAGCTAGGCCTACAGGGAGATCCTATCTCGGGCAGCCAGCGCTACACAGCAAAAAAAAAAAAAAAAAAAAAAAAAAAAAAAAAGGAAATAATTTCAAACTTATATATAAAAGTGGGATGTTTTCTCAGTGGGTAAAGTGCTTTCTGTGCAACTATGAGAACCTGAGTCAAGATCCCCAGCACCCACATAAAAACCAGAGTATGGCAACCTATACCTGTAACCTCAGCACTGGGGGTCAGACACAGGTATATTCTGGGGACTGAAAAAATACTTCAGTCAGTAAAGTGCTTGCCTTGCAAGCATACTGAGTTGACTTCAATCCCCAGAACCCACATAAAAAGTCAGGCATAGTGGCATGTGCCTGTAATCCTAGAGTTGTAGAGCTGGAGCTAGACATAGCACTGGTGCTTACTGAACAGTCAATCTAGCTCTGAGAGCTCTGGACCAGCAGGGGAACCTATCTCAAAAGAAAGATGGGCATCTTGTTTATGATAACCAAATGCTTTCTGATTGGATATGGGGCCCACTCTACAGGAAGTAAATAACTTATGGTACTATAAATCTGGTCAAGTACACAGGACATGGTCTCTAGTAAGGAAGCTACTGATATTGCATTACTAAATGGACATAATGTAGCTGCTAAACTGCCTTCTAAATAATTATGTTTATACCCATAGATTAGTGCTATGCTGTTGACAACTTTGGTTAAACAGGCTTCTTTTTGCAATGATTGGCAGTTACCACAGAGGCTCATAACTGGTTAACGTGTTGAGAATAAGTAATTGTTGAATGCCCTAAATGGGACATTTATAAGATTCTCTCCAAGACTTAGAGAACATTGCAGAAGAGGCAGGCAGAAAGAACAAAAGAGCCGGAGAATGAGGTCGAATGCTGTGTAACTCTATCATCTGGGCATGGCATGGCTTTTATACTCTTGAACTCTCTGCAGTTATAATTACTTGCACAAGACCCATGCAAGATTGGGCCCATCAACATTCTATCATGAAGGTGGGAGGGGCCCACAATGTTCTGCACAGCCCTTACCATTTATAGGTAGTTAATAGTTGCTGGAGCTGAAAGAGACATTGCTCCAGTGACAGACATAGCCACTGGTAATTTGGTCATGCTTCTCTAAATGACCCTCAACCTGCTTCAGTAGATAACCCTAATAAAACTTGTTTGACCACAGATAATAAGTAAATGAGAGAGAGAGAGAGAGAGAGAAACAGAGAGAGAGAGAAAAGAAGAAGAAATAGTTGAAAAGAGGAAGCTGATCCGCGGAAGTGGCAGGGGGGACAAGATAGGGCAATAGGGAGTGAACAGGATCAAAATACATTATATACATACACAAAAATGTCATAATGAAAATCATTATACCTAATATATGCTGATAACAACTGAAATTTAAAAAGGAATCTATGAGTGTAATAGTGAATAAACAATGCAACAACGCTGCCTTATTTGTAATTTTACTTCCTATGGTTTTAGTTATCTATGGTTGTTTGGTCAGAAAATATTAAATAGAAAGTCCCATAAATATTTGTTTCATTTATATTACACATCATTCTGAGTAACATCAAAAAGTCATCTACTTCACTTACTCCAGGACTGGTGTCATGTCTATCCAGTGTGTCCATGTGAAGGACGCTTCTCACCAATTTTTCAGTTGGATCTCGGTTATCAGACTGAGTAGGTAAGCTACAAATAGATTTACCATTTTTCCCATTTTAAAGCATAGAATTCCATGTTATTAAGAGCATTCATGTGGTAATGTGCAGAGAGTACTACAGTCCATTTCCAGAACTTTTCCATCTTCCAACTGAGAGACAGGTTCAAACCTGATTCAACTTTCGGATGCTAAAGTATTTCAGATTATGATGGAACGGCATGTATTCTGATCATATCTTTAACCCAAGCCATTCTGTGATTCTTTCCAAATATAAATCTAACATACAGAAAATTATGTAGCTGTTTAGAAATAGTGCATGAAAATATATTAGGTACAATGAGTACCTATGCACTAAGAACTTAAAGAAATTCCAGTGGTTTCAGGTTTCAGATAATCTATTACTTCATCATGAATAGGATTGAGGTTGCTTTCTTTCTTGAAGTACTGAATAGGATTAACAGGAAATGTGCTTTATTGGTGCATCTGCCCCTTTATAATATAAAGAGAGGAGTGAAAGGTGCAAATCATTTACAGTGCCTAGTTCTACACACCCATATTAACAGGTACTCCCACATGTGGAAACACGATCCCAAGGGAGCTCTATATTCTCCAGCAGAGCATTTCCAGAAACAGGAGCTTTCTTTTGAGCACACCAATAGCTTTATGGAGTCCCTCAAGGAGACCACTCTTTACTTTGTAATGTTTAATAGTTAGTGTTTCTAGAGAGAAAAGATTGATTTACAACCCCAAAGGCCACTTGATTCACTGTAGCCACAAGAATTGTATTTCACAGTTCCCCAAAACTGACATGGGTAAATAAACAAATTGAGCACCAGGCTAAAGAAAATTGTATGACTAGAGAGCAGGAACCCCAGTTCTGAAGTGGAGTGGATATTATGGGGACATGTCACAGATTGTAAGGCCACAGCTTCTTGACTATCAAGCACTTTTCATTGGGTCCTTATCTCCATCTGACAGCTCCAGTGTTACCTATAAGATGGAGTTCTCAGTCCACAAAGGATGGGATGATTTCACCAAAGTTACCTCCCCAAACCTGAAAGGAATTCATGTGGCAAATCAACTTCAATGATTCTTAAATGTAAGAATGACTTTTCCCAGAATGCCTTCCACTACAAATATGGGCATGAGTCTTCTTTTATAAAACAAACAAGGGAGAACTGTGGAATGACTTTCCTTGGGCAATATCTCTATTTATATTGTAAACAAGCTTACTAAATCTTGGGCTTCCCTTGTATGCTAAATATATAACTTTAATGCCTCATGATCCTTCCTTGTCCTTAACCCAGAATAATGTGTGTATTGTAAAATTATTTAAGTTCTGCAAGCAGCAACTATTCATTAGAGCAATGAATTGTTCCATTTATGTTATAAAACAACAGGTGGGATTAGACTGATAGTACCTGTTTGTGGGTTTGTGTGCTATTCTGAGTCAGTAAGGGTTAGATAGGGAAAGACTTTTGACAAAAAGGGTTCCTCATTCTTTTCCCATGTCATGCTGAATGTACTGTTTCAAAGTAGAGAGACTAAGACCTTTGATTGGGAGCATAGTTCCAAGAGCAATCTGAAGGAACAAGTTCTCAGAACAGATTGGGTTTCACTCTTTGTTTTAATGGATGCTGAGAGTCAGGCTGCTTTTGTTTAAGCATCATCATAATGTGTCGTCACAATGTGTACTTATTCACTAAGGATCTGAGGCCAGGACCTGAACAATTTGTAGACGACTAATGGGAAAAGAAGGGGTTCCACCCAGGAACCTGGACACTTTAGTACTTGTGGATCCTTCCTATTCAAGAAGCTCTGAGATTTCAATTACCTACTCACAGATGCATTTCTAAGCATAGACTTGTTTTTCCCCTGTAACTGAGAGGCAGTGCTGTTGACACTGGGACTATCTCTCCTATTAAATGCTCATGCTTAATATTCTATACACAATCTATGGCCAATTACTTAGAGCAAGGGGATATTTTATATTTTACAAGAGCACTGTCTTTTCAGAAAAGAAATGTCTTGGGCTTTCTGCCCATATTATTCTCACGTGTTTATGACACCCCAGATACTAAAGTACATGCACACATTCAACTATTCAGTGGGAGGTAAACTTTGTCTTTCACTATACTTTTTTCTCTCATGTATGCAAAGAGGAGAAAGATTTAAAACACTAACACCCAAATTGACAATGAAGTTTTAGTCCAGTTCTTTGATTTTTAGTTGAATAAACTGAGGGACAATCACATATTCCAAGATGCTCATATGCAGTTCATTTCAAAGTCCTGGATCTTATCACAAAATCTAGAACTAAAGCAGATTTGCCTAAGACTACCTTGTTTGAAGCAGGTTGTCCCAGCATAGTTACTCCTACTGCCTGTCACTCCATAAGCATCCCAGTGAGGACAATAAATGACAAGGGCATATCTTCTAAGGATGTCAGTTCATTGAGTTTACAGCTAGGAGAAAGACATCCAGTGGGAAGTACACAACACCTTTAGACAGGGCATTCAGAACTTGGACTGCAAGGCAAAACATCATCCTGAATTGCTTCTCATTCTCAAAGATAACCATAAGGTAAAATGAATTAAGAATCACTGTCTTCATGTAGTGGTCCCATTTCCGGGGCACTTCTCCTGCAGAAGACATGCTGGTATCCCCTCTGTCTAGCTTCCTGTCTTCCACTTGACTTCTTGCTGCACCAAAGCTCTTGAATCTCAAGAGCACCCAAATGGTTTTGGCTCATGTATTTCTTGTACGAATTCAGTGGGTCTTGAACTACAGCAAGGTTCTGATGGGTTTGGCATGTTTTGGAAGTATAATGATTGAGACTCAGAGGGAAGGAAAGTGAGAGGAGAAGGGAAGTGGGAGGAGAAGGAAAGCCAAGGCAGCTGGAAGGCCGGAGGAGAAGAAATGGGATGAGTACAAGGAGATGGGAAGGAAGAGGGACCATCGCTGAGACAGTCAGCTGTGGGAATGAGCTCAGCTTAAACAACAAAGGCTGTTTTAGTTCCCAAGCTTCCCATGGAACAGCATTTGACTGAAAGACCTCAAGGAAAGGGGGCGATGGGCCCAGCTACTGCTGCTACCACAGGTTGTTGTCTGGTCAGGAACCATAAGCCAGACAAGGCTAGTGCATCTGTACCAGAGAGGGCAGGGAGGCGAGCAGCAGGTGGTGGGTGCTAAGGGGATCTGCCTTCCCTTTACCTGGAAGACCCATCTTCTACCCCTTAAGCATGAAATGAAGGTTCAGACTGCCGCAACCCAAGACTCCGTCCGGCAGAATCAAGGAGAGACGACACAGACACCAAGATGAGGTTCAAGCTTCTTCTTCTCTTTATTCTGGTCTCCCTTCTTACATCTTATATTCCATGCACACAACCAATCGCTGTCAGACACGGGATCAGCAGACTTGGAGCAATGAAGTTCATAGGGCCGCATGGCAGTATCACGCAGCATGACGCAAGGCGTCATGCTGATGGCGCGTGATCTACTCTGTTGCACATGCTTAAGCTGGGATAAACAAGTGGGTGTCACAGGGCTTGGCAGCCAGCCAGGGCGCCATCTTTGGCCAGTGCGACCGCGCCCGCTTCCCACACAGACCAGTTGGGCTGCAAAAACTCTGAAGGATGGAGAAAATCACAAGAACAGTCAGATATAAATGGAAGAAACCTGTAGCACCTGTCTCCCTTCTAAGGGTAACCAAACCTATGTTCCTCTCAATCTTCTGTCCTTCAAAGTGGAAGACAGCATTCATGTGAAAAATGGGGATCTAATTCCCCACTGGAAGGGCTGCTGCAAGGGTTCAAGGCAAAAGAAACCATGTTTAGCCCAAGGCTGACTCTGCTCAGTGAACTATTGCTCTCCTCGGTGTGTTAAAGGCGCTCTAAATTTTACTGTTAAAGGGATCTGGGTTTTTTGCTGTTGTTTTGTTTTTTGTTTGTTTGTTTGTTTGTTTGTTTGTTTGTTTGTTTGTTTTTCAGAAAGAAGAAAATGGTCTTAGAATGCAGAATCACCTCTGATCTTGGTATAGTTCAAGGCCATTCTGGGCTACTGGGTCATGGACCTAGCTTCAGGCCTGTATGGAGAGATCTTGCCCCCGAAAACCAAATATGTGGGGTGAGGGAAAGTTGGTCTTCTTTAAAGGGGTGATGCTATATAGGGTGATCAGGTGCCCATGGAGGAACTCATACCATCTGGGAATGCAAATTTTGACTTCATAGACCTTAACATATATGACAGAATATAGAAAATCTGGTGGGGGAGGCTATGGGAGGGTTCAGATAGGAAAGAGAGTCTAAATATGATTAAGATGTATTATATGAAATGCACAAAAGTTCAATAAAATATACATAACAAAAAATCCAAGTATTTGTGTGTGTGTGTGTGTATGTGTGGAGAGAGAGAGTTAGAGAGAGAGAGAGAGAGAGAGAGAGAGAGAGAGATCAATCACAACTATTCAGTCACTGTAAGCCTGTTTGTAATATTTTGTGTAATCATTCAGGTGTCTAAAGGTACAATATGTTCAGTCTGGCTGACAACCCTTCCTGGTGGTCCCTGGACCAAAAAGTGAGCACGTCTAAATTTATAAACATATTGATCTCTACACAGATGTTGGAAAATGGACGTATGCTGCTGGCCTTTATTCCACAAACTAGTGACAGTGGTGTTAAACAGAGACACAAGTTAATCAGCTAGGCATAGGCTCTGGGGAAGTGAGTATCTGGCTTCAGAAGTCAGAGGCAGCATGATGCTCCCAACGACACTCAGTTTAGACACAAAGTGCATACTCCCCCACCCTCCCACCCTGAATCTGAGAGTTGACATCACATACCATTTTGCTGTCCCCTCCCCTTGGCTAGAACAGATTCTGAGGCATTCTCTCTAGAGCACTATCCGTTACTGCTCTGAATAGGCTGGGACTTGCTTTCAAAAGGCAGCTGGGCCTGAGGACCATGTTTCACTTCTTGACGCCATTAATTGGGTTATGAGTCAGAGCTGTAATGAAGACAAGTTTTTGTGTCTCCCCTAACTGTCAGGGGAAATGCAAATGCACAGGCCCAAAAGCCACAGAGGAAGGGCAGGCAGGACAGACTTACTTTGTTTATTGGGCCCACATGGTCACCAGATGAATGGTCAGCACTTTGGGACTCTTCTGTAGACAGGCATACAGATTTTTCTGCTGCTCCCAGAGGCCCTTAGATGTCACAAGATTTTACCCAGAGTGGCTCATTAGTAACAAGAAGTTGGAGGGGGCAAAAGTGGGCTCAAAATAGCCTTAGAAAGAAACTACAAGGAGAGAGTGAAGAAGGAGAGACTTGTATGCAAACTAGGGCAGCTCCCTACTGCATGATAGTAAGGTGACAAAGTGCATGGGAGAATCTACATCAAACAGCAAGCCTCAGAAGGATGAATGCGAAATAAATGGATCCCCAGACTTACCAATCCCATAAAAGCCTGTTATGTACACAGTCATGATAAGGTGGGTTAGGCTGCATAAAAAGCTCAAACTGGCCAGGTTATCATCTTAAACAATTTGAAAGCCAATTGAATTTGTAGAATTCTTTACCCCTTTAATACCTCTCTGCAACTCTATCAGACTTCATCTTTTGGCTTATATATTAGCAGTCCCAGCTGCAGTCCTCCTCGGTTTTAAAATTCCCTGGTCTATTATGTTGTTTACAGCTTGCAGGAGGATCATCTGCAGTCCTTGGGAGAGGATGCATTACAGCATCATGTAAGGAAGTTACAAGGTAACCCATGCTTAAGTTACCCCTTAAGGACTCCACTCCTGAGCAAGTTCATAAAACCCAGCACTTTCAAACCAAAGTACAGAAAGACACAAGGTCAGATCAGGATTCACTGTCTAGCAGAGACAAGGGCATCACCAAGGTCACAAGAGGAGACGGGGGTACAGAGTTGCTTGTTTATCTTCACCTTGCCCTGGGACTGGAAGAAGCCAGGGACAAGCATCGGGCAGGAGGTGGGTCAGGCCTAAGTGCTACTCCAGGGAGTTTGAAAAAAAAAAACAGAGAGAAAGAAGGGTTTAGTTAGGTATTCACAACCATATAACTGGTCAGTTCATTATGAGTTGTCAGGAGTCAAACTGCCTTGGTCCAATCCAACATGATTCCTGTCCTTGGCAAGTTAGCTAACTTGTCTTCTTTTCCTTTCTAGTGAAATGGGGGAGAGAGAAAAGTTTCCAAGGGTCTTAAGCTACCTGGCTACCTGTCCACGTTAAAGGAAGAATACAGTGACTGGCAAAGAAGTGTCTGATACAGAGTAAACATGACGTGTGTTGGCTCTTAACATAGTGTCATACAACAGTCACATTGACATTTTCCCAAAGATACTGAAAGTTCAACCCATAAGCAGAACATTAAACTAGATGGCCCAGTGATCCTGAAAATTTTTGTGATGGCTCAGAAATTGCCTGTTGTTTCCAAGTTCTCACTCCAGACACCAAATAAAGACTTTCATCTTGGAAATTTCCAAAGGCAACACTGTTTATGTGAGTCAATGAGCAACCTCATGTTCTTGCCACCAGCCCTGGAGTCCAATGGGATTGACCAAGATTGGAATCCAGGTGGGCTCTTAGCAGTTCTCTCATAAGTGCTTGATAGGACTAAGCACTTGCTCAGCTTTAGCAAGTAGCAAGCTGTGAAATCCAAATGTAATACTAACAAAAACATTCAAAAGCCCAGGATTTCCTGTTAGTTTCAGTTAAACCTCCCATTTTGACTACTACAATCTAACCTGGCTATTTATTCTTAGATAGTACGCTACGGAACAAAGTTCCTTACCTGACACCTATTCCACATGAAGTTTCATACTGAGAATTCCCGATGTCAAAGCTAGGCTTTTCAGGAACAAGTAACCCATTCACCCAAGTAAACCCTTTATGGAGAGCAGTGCATAAGTCCCAAACTCACCCCATCTCACGGAGAAACTATTGTCATCAGGTATCAACACTCTCAATTGAGTGTTAATGGTGTTTACATCTAACTTGGTCTGAACTATACTTTGGGTTTGCTTACCCTTAAAGGCACCCCAGTTTTCCTCACTGAGATTAATGTTGACATGGCACACAGTGCCAGCTTGTAACATTTACAAGAGGAAATAACTCCAAAGTAAAGGAGACAAAAAGGCACAATTACCCCAGGCAACTGTTTTGTTCATTCAGTCGCTGAAGTGCTTTAAAGCCTTATAATTTAACACAGTTTGGAACAGTTTAAATCTCAGCTGTGCTCCTTTGAGAAACTGAGACACTTCCCTTCCTTTATTTCTCCTGACAACCTATTCTTTTAATATCATCTTAGTTCTAAAATGACATAGACTCTGCCTTCTTGACATCATACACAGAGAAGAAATGGTGACAGTGCAAACTTTTGCACTCAGCTCAAATAAGCACTGAGTGTGGCAGCTCCAAATGGGTGTCATTCTCTCAGGTTCAAGTATCAGTTTGCTTGTTTTAGTGACTGTTAATCACCTCTTAAGCAAACAATTGCCTTATCTATGTACTGTGCCTCATTTCACTTTCAAATTATGTGTGTGTTGCTCCTAACAGCTTATTATGATCTATAATTAACAATTTTGCTGAAAGCAGAGTGGAGCACTGAAGAGAGCCCATGTAGTATCTAAGCAGTAATTTAAACAGGAGGTTGCTGTTTTCATCACAGATTTGGCAAACATCATCTACTGTCCTCTGTTGCGTACTCTTGATTTCAGAAATTCCCAAGTGTAGATGTAGAAAATTGAGAGATTTCACACACTGGCAAAATTTCAATTCATTATCTTCACATCAGAATAAATCAGGAGTTTTCAGCATGGAACAACACTTTAGGATTTAGCCTCAGCTTAAAGAAAGAAAACTCATGACCCCAGGGCAATGAAACTCTCTTGAGGGAACTGAACAAAGCCCCCCAGGTGATTACAAAGTGCAGCAAAGCTTGGGGACTGCTGTGACAAACTCTCTAGTCTGCCTGGAAGCAGCTCATGGAGACAGGTGGAGAGCAGGGAACAATTAAGTGGTTAAAATTTGGATTTACTAGATGACACTGAAAGTTGAAGATTTTCCACAGCCATGGGACATCTCCAGTTTAAATGGCTTGCATTCTTCATACCCATCTCTCAGTTTTGTTTTGTTTTTTTCAAACTCACCAAGCGTGAAGCAAAATTGACTGAAAATCTCACTCTTGGAGAAAGGTCCTAAGATAATATGAAGGAAAGGCATCTGGGAACAGATTTGTAGATGTATTCTAGCATAGGCATATTTCCATGTTTCCCTTCAACTACTATAGAACATTCTCTATGAAACTTGAAAAAGTTTTAAAAGACACAGGACAGGGCTCTTGAGGTCTGTGTGCAAAGGTCCCAGGTGAACGTACATCCCCACAGTCATGACAGCTGGGCATGGACTTTAACACAATACAGCTTTAGAACCTTGTGGTGCAAATGTGAAGTCCTGCTGTGGTGCTTGTCTTGTGTTTCCTGTGCCCTTCAAATAGTCTTCTCTTGAAGTTGCTCAGACTTTTGTCATAAACATCAATCAATGTTTATCACATCAACCACTTGTTTCATGAAAGTATATCCCATCTTAAGGTTTTGTGAAGATCACACTATGCCACAAAGCCCAATGCCCTTCCCTTTGTCTTGGAACTTCTCTATAAATGTATTATTCTTTCCTAATACTGTTTCCTAAGAACCCTACATTTCTTGCACGTGGCATACTGTGTGTTTTAATACACCCTATTTTTCTCTTGGTAATCTATCGTTTGCCATTTAAAGTCACCAAACCTAGAAAGGTAGAAGAAAAAATTTAACTTGTTTTGTCTTTTTTCTCCTTCGTTATGGTGCTCAAGTTAAATTTTAAAAGAACAAATTGTATATTGGACTTCAGAGGGCAATTTTCTTCTTCCACCTTTTGTCCTATGGGCTGGCTAGTCATTGGATTTATCTAAGAAAAATTTTAAAATGGAGAAAAGCTAATATAGTTTTCTATTAAATAGTTATCATATTAAACCGACTCCTTTTTTCACTTATTTTTGAAATTTTTCTAAGTTTATTTTATTTTTTTAATTTTAGTAAATTTAATAACTACATGATTAGAAGAAGCATTTCATTACAGCTTTAACATATTCAGTAACACATTCCAGAGCAAGGATACATCTCTTTCAAAGATGGATATAAATTTTTAGGTTCACAGTTGAATTAATGCAGTTATACAATATTGAACTCAGTATAAATCCTATATGACATAAAATTGAATGAGTTTTTACCCTTTAAGAAGATCTCCATTTCATTTCATTATATGCTGTTTCCTACATTTTTAATGCTACTAACACATGTTTGCACATGTGTCTTTAATCTCTATGTGTCTTATAATTACTAGTCACAGTCAGTTAGCACTCAGATCCTTAGTACCTGAGTATGGACATAAAGTCATCAGGTAGATTTCACTAGTAATGTTTATCACCTCTATTATTTAACATGAGGTAATTTTTTTAAATTTTTGAGAACTACATGATTAGAAGAAGCATTTCATTACAGCTTTAGCATATTCAGTAACACACTCCAGAGCAAGAGTACATCTCTTTCACAAGTGGCTGTAAGTTTCTAGGTTCATAGTTGAATTAATACAGTTATACAATATTGAACTCAGTATAAGCCCTGTAAGACATAAAATTAAATGAGTTTTTGACCTTTAAAAAAGATCCCCATTTCATTTTAGATATATTGTTCCTTGCAGAAAGACTCATCATTTTTGTTACTAACACTGAGATGCTGGTGCATGCATCTCCAATCTGCATGTATCTGATTATTACTAGTCATAATCACTTGCATTCGGATCCTTGGCGCATGTGTATGTCTATAAAGTCATTAGGTAGATTTCAATGGTAATCTTTATCACCTCTACTAATTAACACGATGTAAATTTCCATGCTTCCTCCTCAAATATAATACATGTTTTTTAATTTGTTGATTTTTTGTGTGTATGTGTATATATTACATGGAACATCCCAAACCATCTGATTCAAATACACCCACTTCCCAGATGATGCCCTCCCATAGCTTCCCTCCCCCACTAGAGCCCTTATACTCTGATATCCCTGCTACTGTCTGCTGTGTTGTCGGCATCCCCAGCTATTCCCCACTACTTGTCCATCTGGTTAATCTAGTCAGCCTATCTAAAGGTCTTTGTTTTACAAAGGTCACCCGTTCTTCATCTAGCAGCAATCAGTTGTCAATATTCCTTTAGATAAGACTAAGGTCTGCTGTTCATTTTTCCCAGTTCTATGCTGGGTTATTATCTTAGAGTCCCTTTGGCCAGCCACCCTGGCCAACAACTCAAAAGAAGGCATTTCCTATATGGCATTGTTGCTTGTTATGTAGCCTTTAGCTATGCATATGGACTCTTAAAAAATTATATTGGCACCTTTAATCTTTGGTTATACTTTCCTTTTGGGTGTTTAAGTCCATACAGTTGGTCCAGATAAAATAATTTATTTTTACTCTTAAGGTCATTTGAGGATCTGTTCCTCAGGGGTCACATGGGCTTGGGAGGAGCCCCTGGCTCCTTTTTTTACCATGTCTGCCTATGTGAAGATAAGTCAAAGGTCCTGATCAACTATAGCTGTCTTTGCTTAGAAGCATGGAGGAAATTATTCCTCTGTATTGATCCTCCTCTTTGTAGACTGGACGCTGGTTCAAGTCCATCTCCTGGGGTCTCCTCAGCCCCTTGATCAAGAGGACAGGTGACCACCACCATTATAGGACATTTTGGGAGATGCTCATAGTCCCCTGGAACTAGTCAACCTAGGAGGGCAAAGAGCAAATACTGTCCTTTATGTCCCTCTGATCAAATTATTGTAGGCCTCAAAGTATGTCTGTAAAACATCCAAGAAGGTTAGTTCCACCAGGCTGGTACTTTTAATTACTGTGTGCCATGTAGATAAATCTTGGGCAAAGACCAGTAGTTCTCAGAAAAACCTTACCTAGACAGGTATTTCTTGATCTGCTATGTATAATTTGTTAGTAGGTTATTGGACTAATATGGTTCCCTCTTGTTTTTAAAATTAGCTAGGCATTATTTACCTCTTTTATTGTCTCAACCCTCCATCATGGTTTCCCCAATGAAGGTGCTCCCATTTTCCCCCTTTCTCCTGTAATAATACCCTTCTCCTATGGTCCTACTTCTCTTGAGCTCCTTCTTTCCCTTTATCCCCTAGGTTACTTGTATACCCTTCCCTCCCCCTCCCTTAAACTAACCCAAATTTTATCTATATCTCCCTTATCAACGCCTGTTTCCTACTGTTCTTCTCTATCAGGTTCTTTCTTTTCCTTTACCTCCCTGTTTCCTTTTCATTATCCTGATTCCTGTAGTTATGTCTGATTTCCATTATCCTGGTTCCTGTAGTTATGTCTGGATACATACTCACTTATGAGGGTTTGGTTCTAGGATCCACATATGAGGGAGAATATATGTCATTTTTTTTCCGAGTCTGTGTTACTTCACTTAGTGTAACAGATTCTAGTTCCATTCATTTACCTGCAGATTTCATGATTTGATCTTTCTTTACTCCTGAGTAAAACTCCATCATATAAATGAAACACATTTTCATTATCCACTTGTCAATTGAAGGACACTTAGGTTTCTTCCATCTCTTAGCTATTGAGAAAAGAGCAGCAACAAACATGGATGTACATGTGTCTCTGCAATAGGATGAGTTCTTTGGGTATATGCCAAGGAGTGGTATAACTGGGTCAAATGGTAGGTTCATTTGTAGTTTTTTAAGAGTTCTCTACACTGCTTTCCATAGGGGTTGAACAAGTTTGCAGCCCCACCAGCAGTGGATGAGTGTTCCCCTTTCCCCACATCCTCTCCAACATTCGGTATCATTTGTTTTCTTGATCTTAGCCAGTCTGACTGGGGTAAGATGAAACCTTAAAGTGGTTTTAATTTGTATTTCCCTAATTATTAGTGATGTTGAACATCTTTTAAGATGCTTTGTAGCCATCTTTACTACTTCTTTTGAGAATTCCCTGTTCAGCTCCTTAGCCCATCTTTTAATTGGGTTACTCTCTTGTCTTGGTTCTCTGTTTTTTGAGTTTGTTATAAATTCTGGTTATTAAGCCTCTGTCAGGTGTGTGGCTGGTGAAGATTTTCTCCCATTCTGTGGGTTTTCTCTTCACTCCCCTGGTTGCCTCCATTGATATACAGAAGCATTTTTTGTTTAATGAGGCCACATTTGTTAATTCTTGCCCTTGTTTCCTTAGCAACTGATGTCTGGTTTAGAAAATCCTTTCCTACACCTATATCTTGTAGGTTTTTCCCAATGTTTTCTTCTAACAGTTTCAGAGATTAAGGCTTTACATTGAGGTCCTTGATCCATTTGGAATTGACTTTTGTGCAAGGTGAAAGATAGGGGTTTAGTTTCATTCTTCTACAGGTGGCAATCCAGTTTTGCCAGAACAGTTTGCAAAACACACTGTTTTTCCTCCAGTAAATATTCTTGGCCCCTTTGTCAAATATCAGGTGGCTGAAATTGCATTTACTCATATTTGGGTCTTCAATTCTTTTCCATTGATCTATGGGTCTATTTTTGTGCTCGTACCATGTTGTTTTTATGACTATAGCTCTGTAATACAGCTTAAAATCTGGTATAGTAATCCCCCTGGCATTGCTCTTAGTGCTCAGGGTTGCTTTGGCTATCTGAGGTCTTTTATGCTTCATATTAATCTTAGGATTTTTTTTCCAATTCTGTGAAAAATGTTATGGGGATTTTGATTGGCATTGCATTGAATCTATAAATGGCTTTTGGTAGGATGGTCATTTTCACAATATTAATTCTTCCAATCCATGAGCACAGGAGGTTCTTCCATCTTCTGATGGCTTCCTCAATCTCTTTTTTAAAGATTTAAAATTTTCATTGTAGAGCTCTTTAATGCCTTTGGTCAGGTTCATTGCCAAGATTTTTTTTTTGCAGTTATTTTGAAGGGGAGTGTTTCCATGTGGTCTATCTCTTATTGTTTATTATTGGTATATAGAAAGGCTACAGCCTTTTTAGGATAATTTTGTAACCTGCCACTTTACTGAATGTGTTAGTAATTTCTAGGAGTTTTCTGGTGGAATTTTTGGCATCTCTTAGATATACTATCATCATCTGCAAAAGGGGATAATTTCATCTCTTCCAATTATTACTCTTTAATTTCCTGCTCTTGCCTTATTGTTCTTGCAAGAGTTTCAAGCACTATGTTAAAGAGAATTAGAGATAGTGGACAGCCTTGTCTGGTTCTTGATTTCAATGGGAATGCTGTGGGTTTGTTATATATGGCTTTAATTATGTTGAGGTATGATCCCTCCAGTCCACTTCCCTGTAGGACTTTGAACATGAATGCTTGTTGAATTTTGTCAAAGGCCTTCTCTGCATCTATTGAGATGACCATATGGTTCTTGTCTTTGAGCTGATTTATATAATTTATGACATTTATTGACTTACATATATTGAACCATCCCTGCATCTCTGGGATAAAGCCGACTTGATCATTGTGTGTCTGTGTGTGGTTTCCAAGTATCTTGTTGAGAATTTTTGCGTATATGTTCATTAAGGATACAGGTCTTTTTTCATTGTATCTTTACCTGGCTTTGGTATTAGAGTGATGCTGGCTTCATAGAAGGAAATTGGAAGTTCTCCCTCCATTTCTATCTTTTTTAATAAATTAAGTAGTATTGGATGCAGATCTTCTTTAAATGTCTGATAGAATTCTGCTGTAAATCCATCTGGTCCTGGGCTTTTTTTAGTTGGGAGGTTTTTGTATTACTATTTCAATCTGTTTTTGTGTTATGGGTCTGCTTAAGCTGTTAATCTCTTCTTGGTTTAGTTTTGGTGGTTCCCATGCCTTTAGAGATCCATCCATTTCTTTTAGGTTTTCAAGTAATAGCATGTAGATTTTTTAAGTATTACCTTATAATGTTCTGTATCTTTCTGGTGTGTGTTGTGATGTTTCCCCTTTCATCTCTGATTTTGTTGATTTGGAGGTGCTCTTTCTTTCTTTTGGTTAACTGGCCTAGCAGTGTGTCAATCTTGTTTATGTTTTCAAAGAACCAGCTCTTGGAATTTTTCATTCTTTATATTGTTTGCTTTGTTTCAATTTCATTAATTTCTGCCCTGATCTTTGTTATTTCTTCTTGTATGCTGGGTTTGGGTTTCATTTGCTGTTGCTTTTCAAGTGTCTTGAGTTGCAATGTTAAGTCATTTATTTGTCTTCTTTCCGATTTTTGATGTAGGCACTTAGAGCTGTAAACTTCCCACTAAGGACAGCTTTTAGCATGTCCCAGAGGTTTTGCTGTGTTGTGTTGTCCTTTTCATTCAGTTCCAGGAATATATTTCTTTCATTCTTAATTTCTCTTTTAACCCATTCATCATTTAGGAGTGTGTTGTTTAATTTCCATGTGTTCATGTGGTGATTAGAGCTTCTTCCGGTATTGATTTTAAGTGTTATTGCATTGTGCTCTGATAGAATGCATGGAATTATTTCAGTCTTTTTGTATTTGTTGAGGTTTGTTTTATGCCCCAGTATGTGGTTGATTTTGGAGAGGTTCCATGGGGTGCTGAATAGAAAGTATGTCTTTTGGTGCTTAGGTGGAATATTCGGTAGATGTCTGTTAAGTCCATTTGATATATGGTATTAATTCAGATGTCAATCTGTTAACACTCTGCCCTGTTGACCTATCTAATGGAGATAGTGGGTTATTGAAGTCTCCTACTATTAATGAGTTGGGATTATTCTGGGTCTTAAAGTCCTGTAGTATTGTTTTTATGAAGTTGGTTGCACCAGAGTTTGGTGAATATATGTTCATGATTGTAATATCTTCTTGATTCATTGTTCCTTTGATCAGAATGAAGTGGCCCTCTTTATCTCTTCTGATTAGTTTTAGTTTAAAGTCTATTTTGTCAGATGTTAGAATTGCAATGCCTGCTTTTTTCTTAGTACCATTTGCTTAGTATATTTTTTCCATCCTTTCAGTTAAAGATAGTGTCTGTCCTTGAAAGTCAGATGAGTTTCTTACAGACAACAAAGAGATGCATTTTGTTTCTTAATCCATTCACCTAGCCTGTGTCTTTTGACTGGGGAGTTCAGTCTGTTAATATTTAAAGCTATTAATGAAAAATGAGTATTGAATCTTGTCATTTTTATTTCTGTTTACATTCTTGATATAGCTGTACTTTTCCACAGTTACAACCTCATTGAATTTTTTTTCTGCAACCCCTTGGGTACAGTCATTCCTTTCTTCAGCTCTTGGTATTGCTTCCAGAACTCTCTGAAGAGCTGGTTTTGTGGACATGATTCCTTCAGGCTATTAATGGTTTAGAAGATTTTTCTTTCCCTTTCTACTATAATAGACATTTTGGCTGGGTATAGTAATCTGGTTTGGCATCTGTGGTCATTTAAAACTGGGAATAGTTTGGTCCAGGTTCTTCTGGCTTTCATAGCTTGCATTGAAAAGTCAGCTGTAATCCCAATGTGTTTTCCGTTATATGTGACTTCTTGTTTCTCTTTTGAAGCTTTCAGTATTGTCTCTTTGTTTGGTACATCTAGTGTTTTCACTATGATGTGCCATGGAGAGTTTCTTTTCTGGTCCTGTCTATGTGGTGTTCTATATGCTTCTTGTATTTGTATGGGCATGTCTTTCTTTAATTTTGGGAAATTTTCTTCCACAATTCTGTTGAAGATCTGGTCCATGCCATTATCCTGGGATTCTTCTCCTTCCTGTATGCCTGTGACTCATAAGCTTGGTCTTTTTATGGTGTCACACAATTCCTGCATATTCCATTCTTGTGATTTCTTAAATTTTTCATAATCTTTGCTTGAGTGGTCTAGTTTGTCCTCTTTATCTTCCAGTCTTGATATTCTGTTTTCTATTTCATTCATCCTATTAGTGAGGCTTTCATCTGTCATTTCTAATTGGCTTACTGAGTGTTTCACTTCCTTCTTCATTTCAGCCTGAGTATTCTTCAATATTTCTAACTCTTTTCTGAATTTATTCAGAAGTTTATCCCTTTCAACAAGCACATCACCAAATTTGCTACATTTCTTTTACAATTCTTGTACGTACTAATCATTAAGTTGTCCTTGGCATTTGTTAACATTCTAAAGGTATCTGTTATGTTATTTTGGTTTTTCATGTTATTTTTTTTCTCTGTGATTTTGACATGTGAATTTCTTTTGTAGTTTCTGAATCTTGTTTGAGAATCAAGCCTTCAAGTTTAGGTCTTTTTCTTTTGTAAACTTTATGTGTCTTTGTGGCTTTCTTTTTGGGCATGAGAAGCTGGTTCCTCTAAGCTTCCGGTTCTCTCTTTGGATTTTATATTGGAGTGGCCAGATTGTTTTTTCTTAAAGAGTTCCCACAGAGGCCCAAGTCATATGATGATCAGATGCTCTCAGGCTTTCTCCTAAGGTCTGGATCCCTCCAGAAAAGATGCTAGTCTAGGGCAGCTGGTGGCCATGCTACCCAGAGATGCAAAGGGAGATGGGGGCAGGAAGAGGCCCCAAGGGCTCCTGGGGACTGCACTGAGGAACTGGGTTGGTCTGGATGTGAAGGATCAGGAAGAGGAAATGTCAGCCCTGGCATCCAGGAAAGAGGCTGGCAGGTTGTGCAGACTGGGAATCAGAGTAAGGTGAGGGTGAGGCCAGGCCCAGAGGACTCCTGGGGACCCCATAAGGAACTGGGTTGATCTGGAAGCAAAGGATCAGGAAGCAGTGGTAGTTCCAGTGGTAGTTCCCCCAGGTCCTGCGGTGTCAAGGTGAGGAATGGGACAGGTCCCAGGCTAGGAGGAAAGACGACGGACGTGTTTGGGGAGATTGGAGGGTGATTGAGGCTGGGGGAGTCAAGGCATGTGCCAGGGGGGCTATTGACTTACCCCAGAGAGAGGCCTGTGGGTTGTACAGGCCCAGATAAGCAGAGTGAGGTGAGGGTGAGGCCAGGCCCAGAGTGCCCCTGGGGACCTGTGAAGGAACTGGGTTGGTCTGGATGCAAAGGATCAGGAAGCAGTGGTGGTTCCCCTGGTGTCTGGGGTGCCAAGACAAGGAACGGGACAGGTCCTAGGCTAGGAGGAGAGATGGACAGGTTGGGAAGATGGAAGGGTGAATGTGTCAAGGTGCAGGGGGTGCGATCAACTTACCCCGGAGATAGGCCTGCGGCTTTTTGAATGTTTAAAATAAATTTATTGAGGAATTCATACATCCATATAATGTGTTTTGATCAAATCCATACCTACTCCCTCCCCTCCAACACCTCCCATATCTCCCCATCACTTTTTTTTGAAAACTTCATGTACTCTCTTTTTTTGGGGTGTAGGCTTTTGGCTATTCTAACATTCCTCCCTCTGAAAAGGTAACCCTAAAATCTTTTAGGGGTTAGATAAGAGCTCCCAAATACTTTTGACAATTTTGGCCTTTGGAACAGAGTGTGTTGCTAAGAGGCCCAAGGACATTTTAACTTTTAGCCAAGAAACTGGCTACTTTTCTTTGGGGTCTTTCTATTCTAACTGCCTAGCCAATTCCTACCTCCTATTTTTATCACAACATCCTCTGAAAAGGTTACCCAAATTGCCAATGGGGAATTGGGACACAGATCGCTCTGGCTTCTTTCATGCTGAACAGGGACTCAGGGTGAAGCAATTGGAGCACCCCTCCAGTGGATCTATCTCAAAGACTCCCAAATTGCATAACTCTTAACTGTAGGAAGTAAGAAAATCCTTGATTGTTGCCTAGGAGATGTGAAGAAGTAAAGGCAAGAGTAACTGGCATTGCAAGTTCTAGACAGGGCACCAGAAAAAAGTCAGAACAGGGCAAATTTCAAATGTTCATATCAGAGTCCACTGGAGTGTCTTGATAGCTTCCAAAAGCATCCCTCTATGGAATTTCTTCTCATTTTTCTTTTGTCCACCAAGGCTGGACTCCAGAGTGATGGACTCAGAATTTGTTTTCAGGCACTTTGATAGCTGTTTGAGTGCATAGAATCAGTGTCAGTTCCCTCTCAAAGGCTTCTAGATAGGGGGAGAAAACAAATTTATCCATCATTTTAGAACAGTGGTGGGTTTTCTCCCTTAGTTACCAGTGAGCACTACTGTGTTGCAGACCAAGGTTTGAAGTCTTACATCTGAGTAGCACTTTCTGCTTAGAAACAAAATCATCAATGATAAATAATTGTCTAAATAACATTTTTTATGGACTTAAGCCTAATGTCTGAGAAGTGTAATTCCTTGAACTCTTAAAGAAGTATACTGATTAATCTTTGTTTATACTTTTCTTTTGGGTGTTTAAGACCATACAGCTGGCCCATATAAACCAATTTATCTTTACTCTGAAGGTTGTTTGAGGATTTATTCCTCAAGGGTCACATGGGCTTGGGAGGAGCCCCTGGCTCCTTTCTTTTACCAGTTCCACCTATGTGAAGATAAATCAAAGGTCTTGCTCGACCATGGCTGTCTTCACTTGGAAGCATGGAGGAAATGTTCCTTCTGTGTTGACCTCCTCTTTGTAGACTGGACACTGGTTCAAGCCCTTCTGGGGAGGGGTCCTCCATGATGTCCCTGAACAAGAGGACAGGTGACTTACCACAGTTACAGGATATTTTGAGAGATGCTCCATAGTCCCCTTGAACTTAGTTTACCCTCATTTGTGGATCCTAGTACAAAATCCTTTTAAATTCTATGTCCTTTTAATAAGATGATGCTGCATAACCATCTCTTCTGCATGAAATAACTACCATCATCACAATTTCAGCTGTGCCTGCTTACTAAACATCATCACAATTGGGCTTGTTGATGGTTGTGCTCCTTCATTAAAGGAGAGGCAAGCAGGGTCATTGGACCCTCACTGGAGTATTCAGCCACTTTTTCCAGTCAAATGTATGTAATTTGACCCTAATCACACATGGTGTCCTGGATTTGGGGAGGCTCAATCCATGCTGGGTAAAGGCTTTCCAGTGTGCATACCCCCCAGGTCACTCCTATACCTCAGCAACCCCTCAGTCATCTCTGTAAGTAAGCTCAGTAAATTCATTGGTTCCCCAGGAAAACTTTAATCAAACATTAGTTTGACATTAGAATGTTAAAAGGGGATAAGCATTGCTTAATATCCCCAGGAAAAAAATTCTCACAACAGCTGGAAAATTTATTTGTTAATGTTATTATCTCTCATAATTATTAAAAAACAAAATGATAATGCAAAATATTTTAAAAGGATATGGGAATGGAGATATTTTCCAAAATAGACAGAAAAAAAATGAGAAAGCCTAAGCAAGTGATGAAGATCTGTATAGTTTTGTTATGACATACAAAGGATGAGACAAAAATAATGTACATATAATCTTAAAATTTCTAAGGTCATAGTTTAGTCAATTAAAGGAACAAGTCAAGTTCCAAAAAATGTTTGGTTTTTGCCCAAGCTGTATCTACATGTATCTAATTAAAAGTAACAGACTGGTGGAACTAACCTTGTTGGATGTTTAATAGCCATACTTTGAGGCCTATACTAATCTGCTCAGAGGGACTTAATGGACAGTTTTTGCTCCTTGCCCTCCAAGGTAAACTGACTCTTAATAACTTATTGCTATACCCATCTCCTACCCCTCGCCAGAGAGGATTCCTTATGCAACAGATGGTGATTAACACAGAAACCCACAACTGGCCAACATACAGAGAAAAAGAGGCAGCAGAGCACTTATCTTTATAGGACACCGATATCAAACTTCTGCCTCAAAAGGCTCTAGGGTCTTTGCAGGAAAGGGTCTGAAAGACTGTAAGAGCCAGAAGTGGTAGAAACAGTTGTCTAGATAGTTTGTCAGTTATTCATATGAACTCAGCAATGATGACAGCATGCACAAGTCCCATACAATCAAAAACAAACAAACAAAAAAACCCCAGCACAGACATGAGGAAGTTGGTAAGACACTCCAACCCTACTTAAGGAAATTGTGTTGACAGATGGCTGCATGGGGGGTCAGACACAATCTCTTTCAAACATGGGATTCTTGGGAAGTTAACCAGGTGTGATGGTTTGAATGAGAATGTCCCCCATAAGCTTCACGTATTCAGACATTTTGTCCCCAGTTGGTGGTGCTGTTTTGGGAAGTCTTAGAATGTGTGGCTGTGCTGGAGGAAGCACATCACTAGGGGAGGGCTTAGAGAGTTCTTAAGGCTTGTGGGATGGAGGCATTCTCTTTCTTCCTGTGCCTGCTTGAAGATGTGAATGCTCTGCATTTTCTTCCTGTTCCAGATACCTCCTACCACCATGCCTCCCTGCCATAACAGACTGTAATTCCCCTGGAACCATAAGCTCAAATAAACTCTTCATTCTATAAATTGCTTTGTCAGTGTTTATCACAGCAATAGAAAAGTGACTAATAGAGTAATTGGTACAGGAATGGGCTGTTGGCTGTGAAGAACCTGACCATGTGGGATTTTTGAAGAATGTTGAAGACTTTGGAAGTTTGGGCTAGAAAAGCAGTTGATTGCTATAAGCACAGCTTAAAAGGCCATTCTAGTAGGTGCCTGGAAGAAAGTAGTACTGAGAACAATCCAGTTCCAGGAGGAAATAAGGACTTAAGCAGAAATTGGGATATTTTGACCAAGAGTCTGGCTGCAGTCTGTCCATAGCTAAAAAGCTTGCTGAAGCTAAGTTGAAAAGCAATGGATGGATTTCTCTGGCAGAAGAAATTTCAAGACAACCTAAGATATAAATAGTGGTGTGGCTATTAATAGTGAATAGTATGAAGATTTATAGTGAAGAAGAGCAAATGGGCCAGAAAGGACTACAGAGTGTACAGTTTGGACAGTAAAAGTATTAGGAAGGTAAATGTTAGAGCTGAGGCAAGTGCTGGAGAGGATCCCTTTGATAAAGAGATTAAAGTGATTAAGGAAAGGCCTAGAGATTTGCACTTAAACAATGGAGAGTGACTCCAGGGCAATACCTGGTTAAGCCTCCAACTTGTGAAAGGAAAATGCTGCAGGGTTCACTGAAGAGAAAAGCTTTTACAATGAAAAAAAGACTGTGGTCCATCCCAAAATTGCATCCCAGCTTGACAAGTGGTGTTCAGCTGGTGCTGGCTTTAGAGTCATGAAAAATGCACGAGTGGGGTCACTGATTCTTCCTCCATGGTTCCAGAGAGCCACCAAGGCCAGGCAACCTGCAGCAGGTGTGCCCCTACATAAAAAAGGCCCTGATTGGCCATTGTGTGAAGCTTCGAAAGTGAAGCCTGCTTGGCAATGGAGACCCCCAAGAAGATATTTGTGATGCCAGACCCCAAGAAGATATTCATGATGCCAGAACTGTGAGCTATTGCCAAGAAGACCTGCATACAGGGATTGGTACCAGCCCAAGAGAGAAGTTGCACACAGCAAAGATGAAGAGTCTGAGCCATCTAAGCCCTTTGGAAGTAAAGTACCAGAATTTGGACATGAAGATGCTGGATTTGGTGTTTGCCCTGCTGGTTTTGGTCTTGATTTGGTTCAGTATTTCCTCATGCCTCTGTTCCTCCCTTTTGGAATGATAATGTGTACTCAGTTCTTAAGCCTTGCCTCATCTCGAGTCACACTCTTGTTTCCTACAACAGCTTGAAGATGTGAGAGCTTAGCTTCTGGGGCTCCTCCTCCAGCCACCGTGCCTCTCTGCAATGATGGACTGACTCTTGCTCCTTTGGAACTGTAAGCTAAATAAACTCTTCCCTTTACAAGTTGCTTTGGTCAGTGTTTCTATCACAACAACAGAAAAGTGACTAATACACCAGGCTCCAGTGGATGGACCCACAATGAAGGACATTTAGGGACACTATTAGACTCTATATGTCTTATTGTATTTATGTAGTAGAGTATATTAAATTGAGCAGGGGGACTAAGGGGAGATGTAGATAAGAGTATCTAAATACTATCAAATTATACTGTATACAAATCACAAAAAATTCCATAGAAAAAGAAGAAAAATGAAATTACAATTCTCTGATTCTGACTCAAATTTATTGAAATAATGTCCAAGAGTAAATAATTTGGGGAAACTTAATCTACTGGTGTTGCTCACAGGTTAATACAGGTCAGATTAGTAAAAGGGAAGGAGTCACCCCTAAGAGATGGTACAGAGGAGGAATTAAGAAGGCAAGTCCCAGTGGTGTGCTATGGGTGATACTAATGAGCTCCAATGCATAGTCCCAATCCAATGGTCACAAAGATAGTCCTGTTTTAACGAAATGGATCACAAAATAAAACTAAAGTCATGAATCTAGAAAAGAGGCAGGAAGGGAGGAAGAATGGATTGATAGGGGTGGGAAGGAGATAAAACTGAGTAGGGGAGAAAGTAATCAGGATGTATTACATAGCTATGAAATTATCAAAAATTCACTTTTTAAAAAACTGAAAATTAGGAAACTATTATAAGAAACAGTGAGGGAAATGACTTAGTACATGGTCATATTTTCACAAAAATTAAAATATCATGTGCATCTTAAAAAAGAAAACAAAAAGTAGGGAAGATTTTGCCACAAATAAAAGCTGTTGAGGGATGCTGCAGATGTGCCACTCCTCAACGTGAATGGCCTGCTGTCTGCCATCTGCCACCACTGCCCATATTGTTCCTTGTTATGTCAAGGGGGCCTTGGGCCTGCATTGAGATTCTGTTTCTAAAACCTAGTCTCCACGAAATTAATCAGAATGCATCTGAAATAGGTAGTCAGGCCTTCAGCTGAAAACTCAAATATGGTGTTGAAGAGGAAACCCAGGCCTTAGGAGAAAGCGGGAGTCAAAAAAGGCTTATGAGAGGCTTGAAGTGTATAAAAGGACACACCTTTAAAAACCAGTTTACACCAAAACCTTTTCTTTAGATGACAGAACAAGCACGGGCCAGAAAGCATCAGAATTCTCAGATTCTCTCAATGGCTGGTTTTCTTCACAGATTCTCCTTGCAGGAGGAAAAAAAAAAAAAAAAAAAACACTGCAAGGCAAGAAATACTGTGACTTAAATTGCATTCATGAGATTCTCTGATTTAAAAAAATCAATTTGTCAGATCAATTTTTCTTAAACAAGTTCATCATAAGCTAGAGCAACGAGCCAAATCAATAGGGAATGTTTTTCAGCCGCTTCCCTGCCTTGCCACTTCAGTAATTGCTAGAATTTCATATCGACAGGCCATAGGATGCTTTGAAGGCTGAATTGATCCATTAGCCTGTGGTGCTACAAGCCTGGGCCACAATAATCCTGTATCCCCCCAGGGACCAGGGCTGAAATCAAATAGGAGGTAAGCCATTACATTACTCCTTTGACCCGGGAGGAGCCTCTATTTGAAACCTGCAAGGAAGGAAGAGAAAGAAGAATTCAAGGAGGTAAAAAAGAGGAGAAGCACAGCAAGAAGCACTGACAGCAGAGACTGGGGAGGAATGAAATGCTAAAAGACCCCAGTCTGATTGTTGATCTCCACTAAGCGGGAAATTCACTGTGGTCTGGTGACACCAGTGAACCCTGGTATAAACCATGGTGGCACCAGATGCAGAGCAGCTAAAGTGAGGAGGAACACAAGTTTCAGAAGATTCCAAAAGGGAAGCTCAGTGTTGCTGGTCAGTATCATCTGGTCTTCAACCTTAGCTCACAGTTTTTCTTTAACAGAAATGTGAATAAATACTTTTGCCCACGGCTAAGGGGAAAGGGAGCCTCAGCACTGAAGCCAAGGAGAAAGAAGGAAGAGGGCAGGGCAAAGGGAGAGAGCTCTTATCTTTTGCCAGTAGGTAAATGTATTCATCTTGTAATCATTCCTGGACAGCTGTGCTGTGCATTTATACAACCCACCAGCTCAGTGTGTTGCTATAATAGGGACTATAATACACAAGGCAACTAAGGAAAATCAAGCTTGATTCAGCACAGAGAAATTAAAACAGGGAGGCAGGTCATCTTGCCTTCTGCAGCACAAAATCTAGCTCTAGTAGTAAGAGAATAAAATCTGACAAAATGTGTTCTACAACATTCTGATAAAAGGCACTGATTTCCCCATCACAAACTGCTGATAATCTATTAATCAGAGAACAGTTAATTAGCTATCCTCCACCCTACAGTTACATGCATTTCTCATAAAGCTTCTAAAAAGCAACATCTGTGGAAAGCAAATTTGCACAGGAGCTAGAAATTTCCCACTACATGCTAGCATGGTTAACCTTCAATTTTTATATGGAAATTAGGTATGCCTTATTAACACCCAGAAGCCAGGCTCTTACAACTTTCAAATATAAGCACATGCAGAAACATGCATTATATCTTTAGCAGGAGCATTGCTTCAATTGGCAGGTCAGCACATCTGTCATTTAGGTCTGACCTCACCAGAGGACAAACGTGTTTTGTGCTGTCATGTGTTGCTGTTTGTAGGCGCCAGACATCTCAACAGACCTCAACCTCCTTAAAAACTCTCTATTTTTGGTTTCCATGAAAAACTTACTTAGTAAACTCATATGGATATTTGTTCAGTATGTTTCATAATCAGAGCCCAAACTAAACCTCATACAAATATAATTAATCTGCTTTGAATAGATAGAAGAATCACCTATGTGATTTTTTACAGAAGAAATTAAAGATGGAGGAAATAAAATTACAAAAATTATGTCTATTTCACGAAAAAGTTTGTTGCCTATCTTACTCAATAATCATTTACAGAGTTAAATAACATAGAGTTGGTAACACATTTATTTCAGAAAACATTCAACAGATTATGGAAAATTAAGGGCTGGAGAAATGGCTCAGCAGTTAAGAGTACATACTACCCTTGCAGAGGGCCCAAGCTCAGTTACCAGAATCCGTAACAGGCAACTCACAGCCACTTGTAACTCCAACTCCAAGGGATCTGATGCCCTGACCTCCAGAGGCATCTGTGAGCTACCTGAATTCACAGGCACATATCTACACACACATACACATGATTACAAATATAATAAAATAATGAATAAATTTAAAAAGTTAATACCTTGCACTGAGAATTAACTGTGGCCCATAATGTTCAGTGCCATAGTAGCAATCCCAGGCTTTTCTGAGTTACAATCATGTGGACAAACCTTTTCCTCAAATGCACACCATAAAAAGCCTGGGAGCAAAGTCCTACACAGAATATAACAATGGGCATCTGTGAGGCTCCTCTTAAAAACCCCATTCCCACCAGTGGAAAATAGAGCTGTAGCCTTAGAACTTGCTAGAAAGGAACTAGCATCCTGGCCTCTATACTTTTAACAATCTAGGTATGTTTCTGATAGGCAGTCTGGCATAAGGACCTGTTGATTACACAGGGTTTTTAGGTGCTCTGAGTCCTTACTGTGTGTCCTAGTTTGTTTCTTTATTGCTGTAACAAAACACTCTGACAACTTCCAACTTGGGGATGAAAGGGTTTATTCAGCTTACATCTCTCAGGTCATAGTTCACCAGGGAGCCCAAGGTAGGAACTCAGGGCAGGAACCTGCAGGCAGGAACTGGAACACAGGCCATGGAGGAACTCTGCTTACTGGTTTGCTCCCCTGGCCCCTGCTCAGCCTGCTTTTTTATACAACACAGGCCCACCTGCCCAGGGGTGTCACCATTCACAGAGGGCTGGGCCCTCCAACATTACTCACAGGCCAGTCCAATGAAGGCAGTTCCCCAATTGAGGCTCCCTCAACCCAGGTGTATCAAGTTGACACTAAAGCTATCCAGCACACTGTGCAAAGTGAGCACAGACCAATGACATTGTTATGAATCTAGACTCAAACTCCCACCCCAAACCAACAAAATCAGAAAATGTATTTGTAGGCCTTAAAGTTCAAGTTGCACTGCTCTAATTGTTGGCGTGTACACCAGATCCCTTCAGGTTACTGACGTGGGTTTGACGAGGTTGTCATGCCCTTGCTTCATAATGCAAAAAAAAATGCTTAGGCCAATTTATACCATGAAATTTTATTATCAGTCTTATAAAGAATATTTCCATTTTTTAATGAAATCATTTTAAGGTATCATATGATAACTTGTCAAATGTCTCTTGCATTAAAGGCCTAGGGAGAGCACTGTTTTCTAACAATTAGAGATGTCTACAAAAAGCCATGCATATTTAAATAAGGAAATGGAGATAAGCAAAATTTTAAAAGAAAATAAAATGATAGAAAATTCCACCACCAAAATGATAAAAATGCTGCTGCTGTTAAAATAGAATATTGGCACATCCATATAATGGATGTGTATCATCATAAACAATTGCATACAATAAAGAACAGTTGTTAACCTGGTTTTCAATTCTATTATAAGATTTTGCCATAAGGATATAAAGTACTCTGACTGATGTCAGTACAGCATATTACTTCAGGACTGTTTCTCTGTGTTTATTGCCCCCCCCACACACACATACTTCCTCTTCTTTTTCACTTTTTTGAGAGAGGGTCTCCCTGTAGCCCCAGCTGGCCTGGACCTGACTATCAGACCAGAGATCCACTCTCACAGAGATCCACCTGTCTCTGCCTCCATAGTGCTGGGGTTAAGGACGTGCACTGATATAGACAGTACTCATATAATAACTACCCCTTTTCATTTCTGATTTTACTAATTTGGATGAAGTCTCTCTTGTGGTTGGTTTGCCTAGAGAATTCTTTTTTTTATTTTTATTTTATGTGTATAAGCATTATGCCTGCATGTAAGTGAATGCACCAGTGTCATGCAATGATCTCGGAGGACAGAAGAGGTTGTCAGATCCCCTGGAACCGGAGTTATGGACAGTTGTTAGCTGCCATGTGAGTGCTGGGATTCAAACCTGGGTCTTTGGCAAGAACAGGTTTTTTGTTTTTTTTTTTCACAGAACTTACTCTCTGACTAATTCTATGTAATATTCTTTCACTCTCCATTCCTTAACTTCTATCCTGATCTTTACAGTTTCTTAAATCTGCTGTTCATAGATTTGACTTATTCTTGGTTGTTGTTGTTGTTGTTTTCAGTCTTTTTGATACAGGATTTACCTGTAACCCTGTAGCCCCAACTGGCCTGGAACTTGCTATGTAGACCAGACTGGCCTTGAACCCACAGAGATCTCCTTGCTTCTGTCTCTTGAGTGTTGGTATTAAAGGTGAGCACCACCATGCCTGGCTTGTTCTTGATTTTCTAAGAACTTGAGGTACATTGTTAGGCTGTATATTTGCTATCTCTCAGAATTTTTAAAGTAATACCTCTTAGTTATAAACTTTCCTTGTAGAACTGTCTTAGTTGAATCCCAAAGGTAAATTAGTGAGTTGTGATTTTATTTTCATTTGATTCTAAGAATTTTTAATTCCTTCCTGATATCTTCCATAACCAACTGTTCATTCAAGAGTATATTGTTGAATTTCCTAGGTTTTGTGTCATTTTTGTATAATTTTGTTGTCACCTTATTTTTCTGTTTTTATTTCTCGTTTTATTCTACTATGACCTAATAAAGTACATGAAATTGCTTTGGTTCTTTTCTGTTCATTAAGACTTGCTTTGTGGCCTACAGTATGGTCTAGAGACAGTTCTATGGTCTGCTGTGAATGTGTAAATCATGTGTTTTGGGTGGAATATTCTATATGTATGTGTTGTCTGTTTGACATGTACTCTTATATCATTATATCTTCTTGCTGAACTCTTCGCTTCACTAATATGCAGTGGCCTTGTCTCTTCTAATTTTGAATTGAAGTCTACTTTCTCAGACATTAGAAGGTACTGGAGCTTGATTATAGGGTCCATTCAGTTGCTAGATAGATTGACCACCATCCTTTGACCTCTGTCAGTCTATAGGCTTCTTTACCAAGAATTGTGTTTCTTGCTGAGAACAGAAAGTTGGTCTAGGTTTTTTGGTTGTTGTTGGTTTTTGGTTTTTGGGTTTTTTTTTTCCTTTTCTTTTTTGAGACAGGATCTCCCTGTAGCCCCAGCTGACCTGGAACTTACTATTGAGACCAGTCTGGCCTAGAACTCACAAAGATCATCCGCCTGCCTCTGAATTTATTTATTTAGGGTTTTTTTTGTTTGTTTTTGTTTTTGTTTTTGTTTTTTTGAGACAGGGCCTCCCTGTAGCTCCAGCTGGCCTGAACTCACAGAGATCTACCTGACTCTGCCTCCCGAGTGCCACCACCCCCATTGGTCTAGTTTTTTAATTCATTCAGTTTTTGTCTCTATTGGTGAGTTAAAAACCATTAACATTTAAAGTTATTATTGAAAAATGTTTAACAGCTCCTGTTGAAAAATACTTAACAGTTCCTGTAATTTGGTTGGTTGTTTTGTGGTTGGTTGAATTACAATTTGTTCCTTTCTTTTTTCCTCCTACTAGTCATGGTGTGCTGGTTCACTATACTGGATATGATGGATTCTTTCTTATCTCTCCTGTGTTTATCTATTTCTCTCATGAATTTATTCTTTTCTGTGTTCTCAAGAGTGAAGCATCTTTCTTCCCCCTCTGTGGAGAATGTTCCCTAAAGTATTTTCTTCAGTGCTTACTGAACTAACTCAGATTGTGCTTCTCTAGAAATGTACTCATATCTCCATTAATTTTAAAAGATAGCTTTGTTCACTGCAGAAATCTTAGTTGACAGTTGTTTACTTTGGGGGTTAAAATATACCCATTCTAAGCTTTTCTGGAATTTAATACTGATATTGAGAGAGCTGATATTATTCTGGGCATTTGCCTTTGCAGGTGAGTTCACCTTACACTTTCTAATGTTTCTTTACTTATATTTCATACCTTGACCAAAACATATCACAGTGAGCTTCTTCTCTGATGATTTCTGTTTGGGATTCTAAATGCCTCCTGTTTTCATATTTTCTCAGGTTTTAATTTATTTTAAAGATATGTACAGGAATTAATAGTTACAATGAAAACTGAATTGGTTATGTTATTACAGATAAAACAATGCAATTCTATATTATAAAAACAGCTTCATTCTTAAACAAAAAATTATTACTTTGAGACTCATGACAATTTCTGGAAATTTTTGACAAATCTTTGTGCAAAGAATATTTATAAAAATTTAAAGACCTGATCAACTAGTTAATACAGTATTAGGAAACTAATAATAAATTATTAGTAAAATGACATTACATCAATTAATTTAAAATTATACTAGGTATAATAGGGTTGACCATAGTCTCGTTAAATAAATGTTATTAAGAAAATAGTTTTGAAAAAGATCTCATATTGAAGCCATGTGTTAATTTTGATTAATCAGACAGCCAAATTTATTCAGTTAGAATATGACTATCCTTTCTTATACTCATAAATAGTACTTATATATAGTCTATGTCTAAATGATGAGAAGTTCATTGTAAATAATATGATGCCAATCTACTTACTATGATCAAAATAGTTCTTTATATCAACTGCACTGGTAAAAGAGTCCAATTTAATCACATCAACCAGCATAAATATTTAGGCTAAATATTGTTGTAAGCATTAGAAAAAAGTCATTAATATTTTAAATTTTATCATTAATAATCTATGACTCAGTTTTGACAGCTATACAAGGTCTAAACATTTAATTTAATCAAATCCAAAGCCCACTAAAGAGTGAAAACATGGATGCTTTTCAAAGTGCATAATTTCAAAAGTATCTATTTGCAATATTCATTCAACTCTAGCTCATCAGCAACAAAATAAAATATACTTGGCTATAAAAATAAGGAATGCTATTTAAAAGAAAAGGCTATTTGGTAGAAGTAACTACAAAAATGGTTAATTTTGAAACTTCATAAATCTTAAATGTACAAACATCAGTCTGTTGCCATCCCATAAAACTTAAATTATGATCAATACCAAGATTGTAAATGTCTAAACTTCATGTACTTAAAAAGGAATTGCAACAAAGCATCTCTTTAAAAATGTTAAGATCAAAGATCATGCAGGTGTTAATCTGCTGAGACTTGGGACACAATGTCTGTGTCAGCTGTCATCTCTGGCTTCATTGCCAGCAAAGATGAATAAGATGCCATCATAAAATGCACAGCTAAGACAAGCAGTGCTAATATTTTCATCATCACTAGTGTCTGAATCTGGTGTTGTAGCTTCGTTGTCCTGGAGCCCCAGGCTCTCACAACTTGCTTGTGGCAATTCCTTGCATTTAACCACCCATCTACAGGAATATTGCTTCTGCTTTGCATGGTGTATCTTCCACATTTTTCAAAGAGAGTTCATTCATAAGCTTAAGTATTTCACTAAGACCATATTGCTTTTCCATGATGTACTGCTTTTCTGATTCTAGGATAGCACAGAAGAGACGATGAAATTCTTTGCACATCAGTCCACATTATCTCCCATAATTAAGGAATATCTAGAAAAGTCAATTCT
>NW_008340113.1:2158042-2202563 GCF_000622305.1 Nannospalax galili | reverse complement strand
ATATATATATATATATATATCCAGAGTCCTAAGAGTCTAAGTAGCCATAAAATTCATTCCCTAAGGACTGAAGAGATGGCTCAGTCGTTAAGAACACTAGTAGTTCTTGCAGAAGACCCAGGTTCTAATCCCAGCATACACATGGCAGCTAATAACTGTCCATAACTCCAGTTCCAGGGTGTTTTGGCATTTTTTTCCCTTGGACTCTGGGAACCCTCTGAGAACTCTAGGGTCTCCCAGTCCCGATGCGGATTGATGAACCGACATAAGATATTCTATTTGGATTTTGCATAGTTTATATGACATTTGGGAGGGGTGACTTACAGAAACACTGGTTCTTACAGGATTTTCCTTTTCCATATTTGAAATGCATGCACCAGCACCATCTCCTGCTCCCATCTAGTCTGTGCTCAATATGGCAGCAGCACCATCCCTTTTTCGCAGTGTGCTCCATGTCACCCACTCTCACCCTGGATTAGCTCCAGCTTTTTAGATTTGCCTTGGGGTTAAACAGGGGATCCAACAGCCTCTTCTGACCTCGACGGCCATTGCACCACATGGGTGCACTTACCTACATGCAGGCAATACATGCATACACATAAAATGAAAATAACAATTTAAAAAATTCACTGTCCTGTGTTGACCCTCCTTTTTATAGACTGGACACTGGTTCAAGTCCATCTGGTGGGGTCTCCTCGGCCTCCTTGATCAAGAGGACTGGTGATCCACCACCATTATATGATATTTTGAGAGATGCTCATAGTCCCCTGGAACTAGTAGACCTAAGAGGGAAAGGAGCAAAAAGTGTCCTTTATGTCCCTCTGACCAAATTATTATAGACCTCAAAGTATGTCTGTCAAATACCCAAGAAGGTTAATTCCACCAGTCGGGTATTTTTAATTGCTGTGTGTCATGTAGATAAATGTTGGGCAAAGATCAGTTGTTCTCAGATAAACCTTACCTAGACATATATTTCTTGATCTGCTGTGTATAATTTGTCAGTAAGTTGTGGGAATAATACGGTTCTCTCTGGTTTTCAAAACTAGCTAGGCATTGTTTATCTCTCACATTGTCTCACCCCTCTGTCAAGGTTTTCCCAATTAAGGTACCCCATTTCCCCCCTTTCTCCCTTACTAATACCCTTCTCCTATGGTCCTACCTCTCTTTAGCTCTTTCTTTCCCTTTATCCCTGCTTCCAAGTGAAGCCAACCATGGTCGAGCAGGACCTTTGACTTATCTTCACATAGGTGGAACTGGTAAAAGAAAGGAGCCAGGGGCTCCTCCCAAGCCCATGTAACCCCTGAGGAACAGATCCTTAAATGACCTTAAGAGTAAAAAGAAATTGGTTTATCTGGACCAACTGCGTGGCCTTAAACACCCAAAAGGAAAGTATAACCAAAGATTAAAGGGGCCATATGTATAGCTAAAGACTACACAGCAAGCAACAATGCCAGACAGGTGATACCTCCTTTTGAGTTGTTGGCCAGGGTGGCCAAAGGGATTCCCAGATAGTAACCCAGCAGAGAACTGGGAAAATGAACAGCAAACCCCAATCTTATCCAAAGGAATATTGACAACTCATTACTGCTAGATGAGGAACAGCCGACCCTCCTATAACAAAGACCTCTAGATAGGCTGACTAGATTCACCAGAAGGACAAGTAGTGGGGAATGGCTGGGGGTGCCGACAACGCAGCTAAGAGTAGCAAGGATATCAGAGTATAAGGGCTCTAGTTGGGGGAGGGAGGTTATGGGAGGGTGCTACCTGGGAAGTGGGTGTATAAATAAATAAAAAATAAAAAAGTATCTCTTCAAAGCATAAAAATTTGCTCTTAATAATTAGTAGATGTGAAAAACATTACCATTGATATCTACCTGATGACTTTATTCCATGCTCAAATGCCAAGGAGCTCAGAAAGTAACTGACTGTGACAAGCAATAATCAGATATATAGAGATTAGAAACACATGTGTATCGTAGTGTCAACTGTATTAAAAATGAATTTTTCTGTATGAAACTGTGGGTTATCCACCAAACCATGGCCAACCAACAAAGGCCACATCACTAAAGAAAACTGATTCTCCCTCTTCTAGCAACCACTAACTATCAATAATTCCTCAGCTAGGCCTGGGAGCTTGTAAGCCTTTCCCAATCCATGCTGGAATGTTGACTGGCTTGATCCCATGCAGGTCTTACGTGCATAACCACAGTTTCTGTGAATTCATGAGTGCAACTGTCCTGTGATTTACAAAAGATGCTGCTGCATGCCAGTCCTCCCTGACCTCTTGCTCTTTCAGTCTTTCTACTCCTCTCATATGATGAACCATGAGCCTTAGTAAGAGAGTGTGTGATATGGGGCCTGGGATGGGGGAGTATTATAAGGAGGGTGTTGGAGGAGACATAAGAACACAGGATGTTTGAAGAAACTACATGGAAAAATTATATGTGAAGGGATATATAAGTTAGTTTAAATAAAATTGTACAAGGTTGATAATCCTCTCAGAAGTCATACACTAACAAATAAAAGCCCACTATCAGATGTGGCAGACCTTCCCTTGAGTTTTGGGTCAATGGGGTCTCAAAGATCCCCAAACAATACAGAATATTGGTTGCCATTGTTCTTGCTTGCCCGCCTGAACTTGATGGTAAGACCCTACTGTTGATGACACCACATATGTGTGTCACAGGACATGAAGAAAAGATGGAGAAAAGAATCTATAAGCTCTTGTCCTGCTGACTAGCTTTCATACTCCTGGGAGGTACTATGCAGGCTGCTGGGGAAGAAAAATCATCAACAATCTTACCCAGCAATGAACCCTACAAGCTATAACAAATACTGGTATGACAAATATGTACAATAGTGACATGAATGTTATGGGGTAGCTACCCACTTTCTGATTGGATTTATGTCCCACTCCCAAGTAGGAAAATCATGCATGGTACTAAAAACCTGGCCAGGGACCCATGGCTGAGGTCATAGGCCCTAGTGGAGAATCTACACTATTATTTTGCTAAATGCACATAGTATCAACCTACCTTCTAAATGGGTATCACTATACCTATAGATTAATTCACACTCCTCATCAAAGAAGCGTCTTTGTGCAGTAAGCAGCAGTTACTACAGAGACTCACAAATGGCCAAAATGTAGGGAATACATGTGGACTGCTCAGCCAAAATAGGATCTCTCTCTCTTTCTCTTCCTCTCTTTCTTTTTCTCTTTCTCTTTCTTTCTCTCTCTTTCTCTTTCTATCACTCTCTCTTGTTGATGTTTGACGATAGTGTTTTGTCAATCTTATACTTCATTCCTGACATCCTGAAATTCTTTTTGTTTGGTTCAGACTAAAATGGTTCTTTTCACTGAGTTTTGTTCGGTTCACTAAATTTTTATTTTCATGTCTTCATTCCATTGCTGACTTATTCTTCTACAATGCTACTGTTCCATCCACATTACTGGTTCTCTCATTTATTTTGTTGACATTTGTCCCTTTATTGCTGACTTTTCTTTCCAGATTTGGATTAAGTCATGTGTTTGTTTCTTCTTTGAAGTCATTGATCATTTTTATTACTAAGCCTTTGAAATCATCTGGTAATTTGCTTTATTCAGTATCTCTGAATTCAGTTGAGGAGTTATGATCTTTTAGGGAATATTTTTGCCTGCTGTTTCATGTTTTTTTTGTATCTCTGTGTTATGATTTACACATGTTTGTTTGGATATCTCTTCTGGTTTTATCTGGAGAACTTCTTATTACATAACTTACTTTTGAGGGCTCAATACCCAGTACCACTGAAGGAGAAAAAAAGAAAACTTCTCTAAATGGCAATAAAACAAAAACATACAACATACAGGAATATAGTCAAAATCAATTAAAGCTCACTAATACATCATCAATGACTCTCAAACAGAGAATGGTAAAACTTGTATGTGCTACAATTCTTAAACATTTAGAGTGAATGGAAATAGTAAATAAATGAGTTAAAGGAAGAAGACAGGGAAGAGAAAAAATGGAAAGGAAGCAAGGTTAAATAAATGCAAGGAAAAGGTGAGTGGAGAAAAATGGAGTACAGAAGGAAACAGCAAGAGATTAGAAAAAAAGAAAGACTCATCAACAAAAAACTACTTGACCAGGTGTGGTGGTGCACGCCTTCAATCCCAGTGCTCAAGAGGCAAAGGCAGATCTCTGTGGGATAGAGGCTAGCCTGATTTAAATAGTGAGTTCCAAGTCTGTGGGCGCACGGGGATCTCAGAGCGCCAGCTGCTGGCATGGTGCCGGTCTCTCGCACGCCACTGGGGTGTGCAGATTTCACGCACGGCGTTGCTGAGGCGGGTCCCTGGCTCTCTGGCTACCAGATGCTGGCGGCTGTGCAGGTCCCTGTCAGCTGCAGGGAGAGTTCTGTTCCAAGCTGCCGGACACTCCCTCTGTGTGCATGATTTATTGGCCACCGGATCACAAGGGGAGGTGCAGGAACAGCGAAAGCAAGATCTTCGGGAGTGAATGTTTACGAAGGGACAGCCCCCTCCAGGGAGACTGAATCGTAGGCAGTAAGACACAGGATACAGCTCAGTCAGACTCAGTGATACAGCTCCAGACAAGTGATACAGCTCCAGACAAGTGATACAGCTCCGATTTATTAGGGGGAAAACCAGAAGATTTATAGTGTGGCGGCAGTAGCAAAAGCTTCAGCTGATAGGTGCTCCTGGGATGCCCCACTTACATGTCGTGGTGGGCTTCTGCCAGGCTGTCAGACAGTGCCTGATTATCACACAGGAAAAACCTGGCAGTTTCTGTGCCAGAGGACATGTATCTGTGACGGGCACTTCAAACGTGAGTCAGGAAGAGAGTAGGAAGGTGCCCCGCTGAGAAAGGGAGTCTCTGCATAAGAACGCTGAGCCGAGCTTGCGGCTATCCGGACATGGAGAGACTACGACCAAAAACAGCAGGGGTCCCCAACACAAGTCAACTGAGATTACAGGAAGACCCTATCTCAAAAAAGAATTCTCAGTAATTAGAAGGTTCAAAAGCAAAATTACATAAATTTAACAATGTTAATTTAAAAAAATTGGAGCTGAAGAAATGCCCCAATGGTTAAAAGCACTTGCTGCTCTTCCAGAGAACCTGGATTTGGTTCATAGCACTTGCATCAGAGGCTTCACAACCTCTTACAGCTCCAGCTCCAGGAGATTCATACCCTCTTCTGGTCTCCATTGGTACCTACATGTACATGGTACACATACATACATACAGCAGTCAGATTATCCTGTGAAGCCAAGCGCTTTCCTATAACTGCTGTCAAATCTGAAAACTCCTGAAGCTCCAGCAATACTTGGCATGCACGGGGCCTCCTTTCAGCAGGGAACTGACAGTGGTACATGAGTGAGAAGGGATAGGTCAACTGAACTAGAGGATACTTGTCTTCCCAATGGTTCATGCCAGTGTTGAGGCTGCTTTCATACTGGACAGGTAATCTTATGTCCACAGAACTCTCTTCACTCTAGCAACTTCTCCTCTTTGTGTACCAGGGGTTTCTGCTGGCCACTGTTCCAGTGTGTATGCTGGGCAGGTTCTCTTACCCTCATGAGCAATCCAGATATATACCCTGCCATGGTTCTACTTTGAAATGTCTCCAAAGTGCAGTAAGGGCTGGAGAAGCAGCCAAAGCACTGAGATGTGAACAGGGGAGCTTGGATTTTTGTATATGACACCCTCCTAAGTGTTAATGACCCTGATGACCTCATCATATAGTATCTCTTAGGCAATTAGCCAATAATGTGCCAAAGAGGAAGAAATGTAGTTTTATGTGCCTCCCCATATAAACTATGTTCTGCAAGGCAACAGCTTAACTAAGCTTCCGGAGAAGGGTATGTCCATTTTATACAAGATGCATTCCCAAACATGCTCCTTAGACCTAATGAAAACTGTGTCTGCAGCAAACCTAGGTTTGCCTTAGGAGGGAAAAAAGATTTCTTCCACCCAAGTCTGTCCTTAGAGGTTTGCCTTAGTAGGTTTAAGGGTGAAGATTTCTTCTTCTGTCCAAAGCTGTCTTTAAAGTGTGATTTCTAAGTCCTTTGGGCTAATTAAAAACAGTTGACACCAGTTCTGCTCACGTGTAATGATTAAGTTGGCAAGAAAAAAATCAATCATCATTAATCACTAAATCCATCTAGAGACTTTCAGAGGTACTAACAGGATTGGGTAGAGTGAGAAGGTTCTTACTCTGAGATCAAATGGCTGAAGTATGCAAGTGTGTATAGTCTTCCCAAACAAAGGAGACTGCGGCAAACAGCAACATCTAGCTAACACGGGAATGATGGCTTATAAGCTCAGTAACCTGCACTACTTTCAATTCTGCCTCACACTGAGGACCAGAGAGAGGTGCCTGTGACCACTGCTGCCACTTATTATCACCCAAATGATGCCTCTGTGGAAGTATGGTTAAGATACTGCCTTCAGACTAAGTACATACTCACTGGGAAAACATTTTCACTGAGATGTTTTCTTTTATTGAAGAATTTGCTGCAGCCTCGACCTCACGATGCATTATGAGTTTGTCCCTTTTCTGAGTGTGTACCATTTAATTTATCAAAACTATTTTAAGAAAAGTAGTACAAACATTTCAGATCTCCAAAAGAACAATTAGAACACGATGATGCTTTTATAGTGATATTTTGTTGGGTTTATTTTCCCTTGTTAATAATTCCCCTCAGTTTGGGAATGTTTTATGGTGCACAGTGAGAATCCCTTGCTGTAGAGCGGCCAGTCTCTGGCTTCATTGCTGGACATGAACGAGAACTTGCTCTCCTCTAAGCCAGCATGCAAGCTCTAGTATTCTTCCTAGTGCAAAAATGAGTTCAGGGTCTGATTTCTGCAATGACAAACTGCACACAGCCTCTCTCTTACCCCAGCTGCAGACAGCAGCGGCACAGTGAGCTCATTTTCAGGCCAGTTTGAAAAGCAAGAGGAACAACAGCCCAGCAATCACTGGCTAGAGAAGCAATTTTCACTTTTGCTTTCCAAAACTTAAACATTTGTGTCCACTGTCAATCCAGCATGTGAACTACCCAGCTCTTCAGACATTCTTAGGGAATTTTTTGCCACAGAATTAGTGTGATAGAATGTGTCTGTCAGTCCATCCTTGTCCACAGCCCTCTGCACCTTCTCTTTTCAGTTCTACTGCATTCCCTTCAGTGAACTGGAATTGCTTAAAATTAAAAAAATAATAATAATAAAATAGAGGTCCTGACTGCTAAGGTAGCATTTCCTACTTCAAGTCAGAGCATCATATGGATTGAGAGGCCTGGCCTTCTGGGTTGACTCCTCTCTGGCCTAGAAGTAGCAGGAAACGTGCATTGCATGAAACAGCGAGTTGTGCAGTGAGGCAGATCATAGTAACTACCCAGGCTGAGTCAGAGAAAAAGTGACAGTGGTCATAAAGACCTGAAGGAAGCAGTAGGCAGTAGGCAAAGGAAGTGGCAGAGAAACTGCAATCTAGGGGTAAAAGAAATTTCTAAACAGAAAGTAGGCCAAGATGGGATATAGCCACCCCTCCCTCCTGTGCACACCTCATGCCTCACTGCAGTGCCTAGATGCCCAGGAGTCTCTCACAGGAGCTGCCACTGTGGCCTTGTTCCTAAAGGCCCCTCCACAACACACACTTGTCATCTCCTCTGCAGAAGAATGTTTCTGGTCATCTGATACATCTGTGTGTCTCCAACACTGTCTAGAACTGTGAGGAAATGGTACATGCTCAGGGTGTGCTTACTAAATGAAAACAGAACCAGAAATGGAAGAAATCGCAGTCCTCTTAGGGCCCCAGTAGGAAATAATGGTTTAGCCCTGGGGGAAAATATCTTCAGTTTCCACCTAGGCAAAGACCTACAGCCCATCCCAGGAGGAAAGGAAGAAAGGCATCCATCCAAAGCTTGATTTGTAGAGTAGCCGATGCTTAATTTTGGGCCAAGATGCACAAGCGTGTACGAACTGCCTTTTAATTACTTAAATTAATTTCAGAAGTTGTAATGCTGTGTTACTGAACATTTTAAACTTGACAGGACTGCTAACAATTTAAACAGTCAGTCATTTACAATAGTGTGAATGAAATGTTTGGTTACTAAGCCTGTTTAATGAAACTAGAGAAGAGAACAGTAAGTACATGCCATCAACCCAGACAGAAGTCCTAGAGCAGTAGATGAGGACTCAGAAAGAAAAAGAAGTTGCGGTCTAACCCCTCCAGAAAATTGTCCCAGTGTGATCTTCTAGACAACTAAAGCAGAAAGACACCTGAATCCCATGAGGATGAAGCTGACAGTCACAGTCACTCACAAGAGCTGCTTCAAGTCTCAGATACAAGATGCCACTGTTTTGAGCAATAAAGATGGTGCCCAGAAAAAGGGTCATCTACATTTAAAAAGTGCTTCACCTGATGAATCTATATTCTCTATGAGCATTATCAACAGCTTCAAGTCCCAGGGCCTGGCCTAGCAGTTTGATAGATCCAGAACAGAAAGAAGTATAGGCAGGAAGTGAGAACAGCAGAAAGAGCGACTGTGGCTGGCAGCCAGACAGCGCTGTCTAGAATCACTGACACATCAGCCCTCACCTGAGGGGATGCACAAATTAAAAATATCCATACACACCCATACATGTACACATATGGATGCCCACACCTTATCTATGTACACACAAGTGTATATATATATATATATATAGAGAGAGAGAGAGAGAGAGAGAGCTACAGAGACAGAGAGAGAGAGACAGAGAGGGGTAGAGAGAAGAGAATGGGAACATCTTGGGGATCAAAAGGACTTCTAAGTGAGGAGGACAGGTTACCAACAAAATGTCAGCTGAAACCAGAGACAGGCCAGTGCCCTCCAGCGACTTGCACTGGAGTAAGGTTCTGAGCACTGTGTCCAGCTGGTAGTAGATATTGGTCAATAAGTAGAAGGAGAGGCCAGCATGGCTACAATATATAGTCCAAATGCAATTATTAAAAATTTTGCCCTCTAATGTCTTCCAGGGCTTCTGATCTCAATGACCAAGCAAATAGATCAATGTAAGGAGATTTTAGACTGGACATTTTACAATTTATTTGTCAACAGGAGTTCATATAAGAAAGGAAAGTGTGAGACACTGCCTCCCATAAGCAGAATTTAGTGTGACTAGTACAAGCGATCATTCCACCAATTTGGAACACACTGCCAATGTTGAGAATATAGAGGAAAAAGAAGTGTTGAAGGATTATTTTAAAGAGCTTTGCCTTCAGCAAATCCTTATCATGCACAGAACCCCGCTGCACCCTGAGAGGCACCATTCCACTCCACACTCTGTATTCTGTGTGCTCAGAATTCTAGAAGCTGCTGGACACACAGGACAAAATGTGAATTCTATTTCCCTGGAAATCTTCAAGTCACAGTCTTGTCCCAGCCCATGACTTGTCCATTCAGAAACAAAATAGAGAAGGTCAACTTTTCTTTTGTGCCTAGTAGGAAATCTGCAAAGGTTTACTCTGAGAGTGTTTAAGGATACTGCCTGTCATTGTGTGACAAAAGAACAGCTGCCTGCTTTATGCCTGACCAAGTCAAAGCTGTCCCATCCTTGGATGATGGGACCATGCTTATTATCCTCACCGTATATATAACCCTTACTGCAATTCTAAGCCCGTCCATAAATTTGACCCTACTCAGTACCCCAGAAAAGGGGTGGGGGTGGGTCAAACTATAGCCTAGGGCCTGACTCTATGCCAGAAAATAAGAGGAACAGAAGAGCAATGGTTCACTGCTCTGTTGGCAAAGTCAGAAATGAATGTAGCATGGTACTTCCCTCTGTCTACCACAGCAAGAGAGGCAAGGGAGTGTTTCCTGTGGATCGAAAGAGGATCTACACAAGTCCCTTCATATGGTGACTCAGAATAGCTATCAGATCAGGATAAGGATTCATAGAAAAGAACAACAGAGACCTTCCAAAATTTTTGCACAGTTTTCCATCAGGCACCAGTTTGGGCCTCTACAGACTGAGACAAGAAACCAAAAAACAAGTAAGAACTTGTTCATCCCTTCCATGTGCTCCCACTCTGCTCACTTCTCCAGTAAAACAGAAACCAACAGCTAGCTTGTGGGGACAAGGTAGGCAGGAACAAAGTCCTCTTCAGCACTGAAGGCCTGACTACATAAGGGGACACTTGTCTGCTGCTACCATGTAACAATCACCAAGATTTCAGCAGTGTAGGACATCCATGTATAAATCAGAAGCTCCACGTCTCAGCTGGGTTTTCTGCTTAGAGTCTCACAGGCTGAAATCAAGACATTGACTACGAAGGCTCTTATCATGAGATTCTAGAAAGGAACTCAAGTCTATTCAAGTTCATTAAGTTGATGGCAGAATTTAGTTCCTTGTGGCTATGGAGCTAAGTATCCACTTCCTGGCCGTAGCCATTTTCTGCTCCTTCTGGCTTTTATGACTATATATGTGGTCCCAGCTAACCTCAGAGCCAACAATAGCAAACTGATGCTTCTCAGAATTTCTGCCTTTTCCTCTTGTTCTCATTTTAAAGGGCTCCATCCATTAGTACAGCTCACTTGGCTGTATACTTGAGTATACTTGAGAGAATGGCATGCCATTGGTTTACAGGTTTTTACCCACACTCCAAAGGAAAGGAATTCCATAGGTCTTGGTGAGGATCACTGTGTGTCTCATAAAAGTCTACCCTACCACACATGCTGAGTCAGGTGGGAAGCTAAATTGCTGCACATGTCTGAACATGCAGAGTGTTGTTTGCAAAAGCAAGGGATGTGTAACTGTTAGTGCAGAGTGAGGAGTAATGTAGGCTCTGTCAGACATGTAGATGGTTTGTTTGGCCAATACGTGTAACATGGCTTAATGCCAATATGGAAAAAAGAAACTAATTTTCCAAATCCCCCAATCCAGATTTGAGAATTTCAAATCCTTGGCTTCCTTTGTAAAATCAGATTTGGAAACACAAGGCCTAAACTCTGCAGAATAGCCACAGGCTTAGCTCTGTATCATCTGCCATCCTCTGGACTCAGGCTTAAGCGTTCCAGCTCCACTCCACTGATCTGGAAACTTCCCTGAGCCTTGCCTGTTTGAATTCACTCTAAAGCATTCCACAAGTGCTGGTTGTTGTGAACTGTAAAATGAGGTCATTGGAATGGATGATCTACTTCAGCTCTGAGAGGCTATAATTACAGCTTATAATATGGGTCCTTTGGTCACTTTTCCCAAAAAGGTCTAAAACGATCATCTAAGACCCAGGGTGGCCCATGTCCCTGGAGTATGTATAAAGGCTATAAAATGTTCTGAAAATCAGGCATTTGCACATGAACTTTCAGAAGGACTTCAATAAATTGCAAATATAGTTTTTCATTGGGTAAGATTTAGGCGCTGACTTCTTTAAAAGTAAACAGAAAGTGGAGATGGGGAAAGGACAAAGTTAACCACCAGCAGTAAGAGGCAGGGCAGTGCTCCAAGAAAGGAGGGAGGGGAGGGAAAATAAACATCACCACAAGAGAGCTAATCCCCAGTGGTTTAACAAGAGAGAGAAGCCAAGAGTTTATACTACTTTTGGTTTGTTTTATTTATTTTTCTCCCATAAGATATAAATCAATCTATTTAGATAGGGATGGTCAAAAGAGCACATTTTATTGCTATGGATAATTTCCCAATGGAGAAGGATCATTGTGTTTCATTTTTAACTTTTTTATCTTTCTTTTGGACTTGTGAAACCCCACAAGTTTATGAAAAGTTGTCCAGATGAGGACCCAGAACATAGCAACTCTTCCCATCTTTAATTCAATTCACATTAAAGTGGAAACACACACTCCTGCTCATGAACACATAGCACTAGAAATCTGGAAAACTAATTGAGTGCCAAGCACTTCTGGTACCCAAAGGAGAATATATATATATATATATATATATATATATATATATATATTGCCTGAGGCTGCCAGAAACTTTGCCTGCTGAATGAATTATAGAACAGGAAGCAGATGGGCTGTGTATATGAAACAACCACTATCTGGCAAGATGTGCTGTGCAATTTGGCTGCAAAGATTAAATTGAGCTATTGAATGTTTAATACACTATGCATAACAAATACAGCCAGCACCACAAAGCAGCATAAATTACAGAATTGGTATTCACACGGCCTTTCCCAGGAATCAATACACTGCCACTGCTCATAAGAGTCTGTTGTTTAATACACATAAAGAAGAGAAGAATTCTTCTATTAAAATGAGTTATCTGGGCTATTTACCAAAGGCAGTGATTTAGCAGTGGTAAAGTCTGTGTAGTGCTGTTGAATGCAGATGATAATACTTCTTGTCCTTGTCTGCCTGTTTCATTGTGCCCATCAGTTGCTGGGGCTGTGAGTCCCTTGGGTACATTAGCAGTCAGCCCAGGAAGTGTGTTTAAGTAATGGACATAATGTTCACATTTGCTAGACCAGCCTTCTCCCTAATCATGAATTATTCTTCCCCAAGGCTCAATTGGAACATTACTTAGAAGCAGAAGATTTAATCCTTTTCAGCTGATTGGAGGGAATGATTACAGTATTATTTTCTTGTACAGGCTGTCTCCAGTGAAGGTGCCTTTTTCTGTCCCCATCTTTAATAGGCAGCAATCTTTATTTCCCTGGAGGGAAATGGCAATGAATTTGAAATGGGATAAATCTTCAGGAATGCAAGGTGCTGAAGCTGTAGATCACTGCTTGGTTAGTTAATTAGTTTAGTCCTGACTTGTTTCATCTCCAAGACAGAATACTTTGTAACAGAAACAGTGGGTTGGTGGGTAGGTAGGTAAGTGGGAAGGTGAGTGGAGTAGGAGAGGAGCAGCCAGCTGTAGGCCCAGGAATAACCAGATGTCTTAAAGCAGCAATGCCCAGCACATCCCTATTGCACAACCAGAAAGATAGAAACAGCAGGGCTTGCTTTGACTTCTACTATTCTGACTGTAAAATCAGTTCCAGTTACAGAAAGAGACTGTGTCTTTATCTGGTAGGAATGGTTGAAGTAGAAGAAAGAAATGGGTAGAAGAACCCCTAAAGAGATTGGTGATGTTTCCCTAAAAGAATATTTACAACATGGTTAGCCTCAGACAAAGACCTGGGAGGGAAAAATTTGTTTGTTAGCATCCCAGGTGAATGTTAAGTACCACTATACTGGAAAGCAGCAAATAATTGATAGCTGTTTTTTGCTTTTAAAGTTCTTTTTTTTTTCTTTTTTAATTTTCATGATTAATGTTCCCTGAATGGGAAGGAGCAAATGTGGCTTAGGAATTAATTACCTGTGTTGGAAGATCCAATCCTGCCTGTGCTCCTCATTCTGCTCCACAGCCCCAACCCTTCTGATGAACTGACCAAAGGAACAGCCTTTGATTTCACAGCAGTCTGGTTATATGACGAGCCCCTCCACATCCCCTTCATGCACCACCTTTCTATTTTCTTCTTTTATGAATAGCAAAGAAAGAAACAGATCAAACCTAAAAATGCCAACAGAATTGTAATGAAGTCTTTGAGGGCTAACACATCTTGCATCTGATTTAAAGCCTGAAGCTCCCATGACTGGCTGCCTGTGATCTATTTAGAATTAAACAAGGTCACGCTGCCTTGGCCCTGATTATAAATATATTACGTTTAAGTGATGAATAAGGCATTCATGAAGAGCAGAAGATCGAGAGTGCCTGGGGCTCGTGCTTTTCAATCTCTCCTCAGTGCCAAGTCAGACTTAAAATAAACAAGCTGGCAGAGTGAATGCCCCAGAACCCAGGTACCAAGGCACAGGGTTGATTTTGTTTCTCATCAGAGCATAACAAGAGGGCAGGGGAAGGAAAGGAGTGGGAAGAAGGACATGTCAGAGCCCCTTAGGGCAGGAGGTGCAAACCTGGCTCTGTTGGTTTTGCACAGGTTCCTTTGTCCCTCTCAGCCTATGCTGTTTGTGCCACCAGAACAGAAAGAAAGGGTCTCATTCTTTTTTCCAATCAGAGGGAAAGATGGTGTTATATGCCTGCTTTCAGTGGACATGTTCAATCCTTAGATTTTCCTTGAATAGAACATCAGCTACCTACCTATGGTCTGTTGGAACAATGGGGAACCCAGAAAGTCTCTTCTAGCAACAGCAAGAGGCAGTTAAAGAACACATGACTGGAAAACCTGTTTGGGACTGTTTATTGATGCTACAGCTATCTACATGAGACAAGCTGCCTGCTTGTCATCTGGTCAGCACCATTCAATGTTGCTCCCCTTGACCCCAGACTCCTTTAAAAGGCCGTAAGCTTCAAAAAGGAACCCCAGCAGTCCTCCTTCCTCTGCTCTCTTCTTCAATACATCAAATATTTTTCACACATCTAACTTCCTCTCTTAGCAGGTGAATTCCAACCAGTATTACCATGCTAGCTCAGATTCTGTTAGCTGCCTTTTTAAAAAAATTTACCCCCACCAACTTTTAGTCCAGAAAATAAGTGTTTGCCCCAAACCAACACATACATCAACTATATGTTACCATCCTGCTATGGCAGGAAATAGGAACAGTTACCATGTGCCAGGCAGTAATGGGAGAAGCTTCTGCTGAATCCTTGACATCCCCTCCTCCAACAAGCTCAGAGAAACAGTCAAAACTAAGCTGAAGACAAGTAGGCACTCTGTGCTGAAGGAGTGGGCAGAGCAGGGCCCTTTCAGTTTCAGCAGAGATTTCTTCTCTCCTGCTGTACCATTCAAACCCCTAAGGGCTCTGGTCTTCTCGATTTGACAAAGTAGGGGTTGCATTTAGGTCCCTCCATCTCTGTAGTCCTTGTTGCCCCCAAAGCATTAATTGGATTTTACATCATTTGATTTCATTTCCGGACATTTACAATTCTCTGAGTAAGGAGTTACAACTCATGGCCCAATTACTTTCCCCAGCTCATGGAAATTTAATTTACTGCTGTGCAGTGATACACAGCCCCGGTTCAATTGGGAAGTCAGCAAAGCCACACCAGCGTTCACCAGAGGCTCCCTGCCTGCAACACTTACCATCGCGGGGAGCTAATGAATTTTCTTCCTATCAACATCCAGCTTTCTAGAGGCTGTTGTAGGTTGAAGCAGATGAGCTTCCTGGGACAGAATGTCCTAGACAACACGCTCCTCACATAATGAGTTCAGGAAATTCTCTTGCTAAATGAAGGGTCTTAGAGTTGCGATGATGCTTGGTAAATAAGAGCGCTATCCTTGTGCTGCCCACGGCTATTTGCATGTTAAAAACACCTGACACTGAGATGCTGCTACTGCAAAAACAGTATGGCCTCCTCTGGGTTTAGGCTTCAGTGTTGGTACATACGGTGCTCTTCACTCAATCCACTGTAAGGTTTTGGTGAGGAGGGCATTTTGTCATAAAATCAGTATGATTTTATGTGTTGAGAGAGGATGATTAAAATCCCCTCATTACTCAATCACTAGACCCAAACCGTTCTTTAATTTCTGTCATTGTTTTTAAAGCATGCTCTCTGAACTTTCCCTACCCACTGTGTAGCTGCTGGCCACATATGGAACACCGGCACTCAAAGTAATGCAGACTGCGATGTGCCTCGTGCACATGCATGCAGCAAACCACAGCATCGCTCTTAGCATCTAATAGCTCCTTATTCTGCCTCATATGTTCAGTGCAAGTTTTTTTAAGTCTTTACTGAGGGATTCCAACATGCCCTAACCTGTGCTTGATGGAAAGAACTGGAAAATGAACACAGTTCTTGCTTTTAAGGAACTTAAATTTAAAAAAGGAAATAGACACATTAAAAAAAAAAAAAAACCTAGGGTCCACATCACCTCCAGTCCTGTGTGCCAAAGTTGTTGGATGGGGTCCCTCTAGTCCAGGCCTGGTCCTCCTCCTGTCTCTCACCGCCCCCCGTACTCAGCTGCCCCAACAGATCCCTGTGGCTTCAGCTCTCACAAGTAACACCTTCCTCACCCCAAGCCCCTTCCACCCTTGATCTCACTACCTCCAGCTGTTTCAAGGGTTCCTTTGGCCCTGGCCTGCTCCACCTCAGGTCGAAGATGCCACGGGGACTCTTAGGTCCCTCCAAGCCTAGCCACAGCAAGACATTCCACTTGGTCCTGGCCTCTGGCCTCAGGCACTCCACCTCCAGTCCTATACATCACAGCTGCTCCATAGAGTCCCTCTGCCCCAGGCCCAGGTAGTGACCCATCACTACCTTAGCCCACTCTGCACACTGATCCACTCAACCCCATTAGGTAAGCCAGCTTCACCTCAGCAGGACCAGCTCCACCACTTGTCCAGCCCTGGTCCCCTCAGCCTTGATTTCAACCTGTTGAGGTGTCTGCAAGGCACCCAACCCATAGCCCCACTTTAGTATTCTGACCTGGTGAGCTAAAAGCTCATAAACATGCCTGACATCCTGAATCCAGACATCAAAAACATAAACAAGATAAACCTAGAAACTATGACTGCCCTTCCAAATCACCAATCCCATAAAGAAAACTTAGATGAACTTTAAGACACAGAATTCAAAAGAACAATTATAAACATGCTCAATGAGTTTAAAACATTCATAGAGAACACAAATAAACACTTGAGTGAATTTAAAGAGGACAGGAATAAAATGCCTAAAGTCAAAGTGGAGAAGAGTTGGTGTGGAGAGAAAAAAGGAGTTTGGAAACAGTCAAAGTGTATTATATTTGTGTATGAAATTGTCAAAGGACTAATTTAAGTGATAACTTTTAAAAACTCTACATGGAGTAGAATTTATGTGATACTCAGTACTTCCCAGTCAGTCCTGACTTTTTGGCTTAGTGAATAAACACTCCAGTGTCCTTAGCAGCATGGTAGCACTGCTACTGAACACTCAACAGAACTGACATTTTTGTCCTAGTGTAGAGTAGATCCAAATTTTGTGAGTCCTGAAGTTTATGGAAGCCTTTTTGAGTAAAAGGGGGAAAAAATGTAAAACACAAAAACAAAACCTCAGTAAGTACTGAATTAAGCATTATCACTGAAGTGGGACACTTATGTGGAACAAAGGTGAGAAAGATCAACCACAGAGGAATGGATGTGGAAGGAGTATGAATCTGATTAGGTACTTAGGACAGCTTTCCCTGCCAGAGAAAAGAGCTAAAAGTACACAAGTGCATTCAACGGGAGGCACAGATGTCGCTGATAATGATAAGAAGTGAGGCCGGACAAAAGATGGGCAGGGGACAGATGAGGACCGGGCTGCCTCGAGGACAGAGCCTGGTGATTCTGTTCTGTAGTGTAGGGATTGGGAGCCAGTGAAAGATGGGGAATAACATGATCGTATTTAAGGTTCCAAAAACACTGCTGGAAACAGTGGAGTGACCGAGTCGGGCACATCATTTGGCATGTGTCCCTGAACGCTCACCAAAAATGGCAGCATATCTGATTGGAATCATGATGCTAAAGTGTCCTTGTTAGGAGTACATCTCTACAGTACAACTTACGATCCCACATGTTGAGATGCTGAGCTTGCAGGATAGCCTTTCTCCCTAGAGTGTCTGAGGAGTCCTGTGGATTAGGCTGGTGTTCACTGTCTTAAATGCTGTTCTCCACCCCCACACTGACTCCAGAATTGCCCTCCATCACCCATCATGAACTGCTCTTAGTCACTCTTCTACAACTACACTCAGTTACCTACCCATCCCACACACAAAAGTCCAAAACTGCCCCGAGTCACCCATCCAGAACTTCCCTCAATCACTCATCCACCCCACACACTGACTCTGGAACTGCCTTCACGCACCCATCTGGAACTGTCCTCCATCACCCATCAGATGCTGTTGTTTCTACGTGAGCATAGCAAGTCTAGCCCTGAGACTTGGTATGAAGGTAACTCTTCAACTCTTGGGAAGTTTGAGAGCTTTCACACATAGCAATAAGTTTGCATTTTCTGCTATTTGAATGTGTCCTGCAAAAGGTTATTTGTGGAAAATTACTCCCCAAATTTTTATGTCAACAATATTTGGAGATGAAACCTTTCAAGTATGTCTGACCTGCAGACAGTATGATATGATCTTGTCATCAACAAAGTTCACATTTGAGAAGCATGTTATCAAATTAACAAAATATTACAAAATAAAACCCTCTCACAATGTTTTAAGGACATTTACAGTTTTATATTAGACCTCGTTCATTGCTATCCTAGAAGGCATGTGGCCTAACACTGGCACACTGGCTCCTCTCATCATGGGATGCCCTCTGCCATGCTGTAACACAGCAAGAAGGCCCTTAGCAGAGCCAGAACTGTGCTTTTCAACTGTTCAGCCTCCATAACTATGAACTAAATAATCTTCTATTCTTTTAAAATTAGCCAGTTGAGTGCTCAGTTACAGCAACAATAAATGAGCTAAAATACTGTCTGAGACACATGATTTTCATTGATTCATTTAAAAGGAAAGAATAGCAATGCTGACTTGTACCGCCTTAGCTAACAATGCCCCAAACTAACCCTGACCTGATACCCAGGACCATGACTATTCGGTTACACATGCAAAGCTGTGTATGATCTCACTAACACCACCTAAGTGACTTGCTCAAAAGTGTTCTATAATCACTACAGCAAAAGTTTAAAAAAAATCATTCTTGATGACCTAACTTGGAATGGGGGCCTCCACACCAGTCTCTCATATTTCTATATTCCAGATGATTTATACAGATAATCTGTGTATCTAATGGATCTTCTCAGTCCCTGGATCATTACTCAGGTGGCTTACAATTTACCTCTTACAGGCAAACCATAACTTTTAAGTTGGTTATATATGATGGGAAGAATCTCTGCATCATGTATGCTCATTGACCTGCTATTTCCATAAAAACTAATTCCATATTTCAAGAAGATCCTTGGCAAAAGTCAACTAGTTGAACTCTAAACTTGCTGAATATGAAATAAACAGCTATAGTTACAGGCATATCCACTCAATTTGCTTATGGTGTCATAGTCTAGGATGAATTCTTGTAAATCTAAGGCCCTCGTGTTCTGAGGTGAGGGCAGATTAGACCTGGAGGTCTGTCTGTATTGTCCCAGTATACGCTGTTCAATTTTCATCACATAACCCTAATAAAACTCCTTTTAGCATAGGAGTGTTCTGGAGGAAGCGTAGTGGAGGTGAGGGCATGGAACTAAAACCTGGCTTTCAGGGCACTGTATCTACTTTCACCAAGGAAAAGAATCGGCCCACAATCATGCTCAAGAAGGGCAAAGTCTCACTATAAAATTCAAAACATTGTATATAGTGTCATAGACTGAATTCTGTCTCTGAAATTCATATATTCAAGTCTTAACTTCTAATATGACTGCATTTAGGAACTGACTGAATCTATGAAGAAGAAATTAAGGTTAAATGAGAGTCTAAAGATTGGACCCTATTCAAATAGGATGATGAGAAGAGAAAGAATGCACATATCCAGGGGCATTTGGAGATAGTCACGTGAGAACACAACAAGACCACCTCTGCAAGCCAAAGAGAAACTAACTTTACCAACATATTGACCTTGAACTCAGAACCTCCAAAACTATGTGAAAGTTTAAAACACCTAACCTGTGGTATTTTATTACAGTAGCACTGGCAAATGAAATCAAAGGGTATATGAACAAAGAAATATCATGGAATTAACTCATCCTGATTCTAGGCTGAGGAAAGAAACTGCTTCAGTTGAGCTTTGATGAAGAGATGGTAGAGGAACTTTTGAAAGTTTTCAATCTGCAATAAACTGATCTAAATGCCTTGTATCTGTTGAGCCGTTTAATCGTTAGGAGCCTAGAGTTAGATATTACTATCCTCATGTTGCAGGTGAGGAGGCACTGAGATGGCCAAGGCCATTATGAAGTGGGGGAAGTTGAAATTATCGATCTGTGAAACCCAGACAAGAAAGTGGAATGGTGGCCTTGCTTCTTCTTGGCATTTAGTTCTTTGTGGTAGAGAACTCTGTCACTGTAGTAGGTGCAACCTATTTTTCATTCGTGTCATGTGACTATACCATCATTCAATGGTGAAGATGATTTGTTCCTTAGAAGCACCCTTGAATCAGCCCCATTTTTGTCTGACTGTTTCCTGTCCTCTGGTCTTCTGTATTTGGTGTGTTGTTTTAGGATTGAAGGTGAACTCTTGCAAGTTTATCACTGTGGAGAATGCACAAATGTCTTAAGTTAACTTTGCTATTTTCATATTGAATGTTTCCTGATTTATTTTTCATACTACACTATTTCAGAATAATTGTCACATGATTCTCCTAATTTATCGTTACTAATTTATTTAAATCTATTGCTGTTGCCTGGGAGCTAAGAACTAGAAGGCTTATCTTTTTCTCATAGGTAAATCCAAAGATTGGACTCTGTTTCAGAGCACTAAGGATTCTGAAACAGTAATATCTTGGTCAGTTAATGATGCTATAATAGAATACTGAGAAGTAAGCCAAATGTGATGGTACATATGGAGCAAGAGAATCACAAATTCCTCAGGTACTACATAGCAATATCCTGTCCAAATAAACAAACAAAACAAAACACAGAATAGCATCAACTAGTGCTATAGAGCATTATCTGCCAAGCAAAACAGCTACTGCTCTAATCAGAATAGCTGTGATTACTTTCAAGAGACCCCCCAAATTTGGGTTTGTTGACTATAAATGTTCCCCCATAGAAAGAGGAGGTAGGGAGGATCATTGAACTTTCATTGGATTCTGGTCCATCTCTCCTGCACCTCCTGCCAAATGTACACTCTTCTACCTTAATTTCACCTGTCCTTGAGACGCTGAGTACCCAGGCTGGGGAAGGCTAACTGAAGTGTGACCTCCATTTGCACAGCTATGGGGACATTATCCCCATGCTGTGTGAAGACTTTTAGTGGAACTGCTTTGAAGTTACCAAAGCTCCTACAAATGGCCCCTCATCATATTCTATAAGTAGCCCAGTGAACTCATTGTACCCCAGGGTGAACTATGATGGAACTGACCTATAGTTTGTCATTAGGGACTTATGAGGAGAGAGAAGATGTTGTTTACCTCTCCTTGGGGAAGGAAATCTTACAAACGGGTTTCCTAAACCATGAAGAGTTATTTCTCACACTCTTGGAGCTAGGAAATCCTGGCACTTATAGATACAGTGTCTGGGGAGAGCCGCCTTCTGATCTGCAGATGTTATATTGTCCTTTATCCTCCTGTGCAAAAGAATGAGAAGGCTCACTCCTGTTCTTCTAAGAGGGGCACTAATCCCCTAGTGAGAGATTCATCCTCATGATCTAGTTGTCTCCCCAAATCCTCCTAACACCATTACCTTGGAGGTCCGGGTTTCATCAGGTGTATTTGGGAAAGACATAAATATTCAGTCCGTTCCTGATAATTTTAAGAATCAAATATTAAATTAAATGCACGATTTCCAGCATTTGGGAGTGAAAAGCAATAACATTGGCAGCTTGAGAACTAGAAATCTGTACTGTCAGAGAGAACTGAACTGTAGAAGCTTACATGCATGGCGAATGGGTTAAGTGAATCTTGCTTTGGATAGCTAAATAAACTTTCTTTTGTTCTCGGCATAAGTCATAATCTCTTTAACTTGTCCAAAAATGTTACTCCAGGAAATGTCAATGAAATTAAAGAGACTCAAGTTAAAAATAACTACCTTGTTAAAAAAGAAATGTAAACAAACAGAATTGTGAGAAGTTTGGGGGATGGGTACCATTCAGCTGTGGTGAAATGACAGATGCCATGGGGCCACAGAATGAAGCAACATGAACCAGCAATGCTTCTTCAGGTTAAAGACTCAGAAAATTAGATATATGAATAACCTAGGCTGAGAATAATTTCTCAGAAATGGAAGACTATAATTCCAATGTGTCAGGGAAAGCTGGAATATTGTTCGATGTAGTCTTCTCTGAGGTAAAATTGACATGAGAAGCCAGATTCTGAACATGGGGTTACTTGGAAGGCTGAAGTTTCTGGGGAGAACGTTGTATGTTTCACATGTGTTTTGGAACCTGAAGACAATAAACACATTCAGAATGTCCTGTGGCCTCTCCTTTAGGTAGCATGAGCTTAACAGAGACAAGGTGTTCTCCCAAGTTTGTAAACATTCTCACCAGCTGCTGGAGAATTTAAAGGTCGCCAAACTATTTCATCTGTTCCAAAGTCATTAGAACTCACCAGACAACAAACTTTGGAAAGGAATTCTCTAACTGGCAGAGAGCTAAGGCCACATAACACCAAAACTCTCAGTCATGAATGGAAGAAACTTCTTTTACACAAATCTGGTCTTACTTATTTAAAATTTAGTTTACCACAACTTGATTCTCCTTTCAGAAGAATCTCTTTAGTTCTTCCTTCTCTGCCAGTCAGCTACTCTTCTCTTTCTCACCCTAAATTGTAAAAGAATGAACATACTAACTAGCAGTGCAGAATGCCTTGACAATTCTATTGATATTCTTAATAATAATTAAAGATAGACCACTGCAGAAAAACCTTACCTCACATACTTTTCATTCAACATGACCCACATTAAATGTACAAAAGACCAAAAGTAAAAAAACACTACAAGAGGGAAAACATCAGTTATTACCATGTTTTTTGTTGTTGTTGTTGAGCTTTTAAAATTTCATACTTTTCCCATTCAAATCCAGACCCCACCCCCATCCATGCCTCCCCCATCCCCCCACTGAACCCTATGCACTCTGTCATACATGCTGAGTCCTATTCATTCAGGTGTTTGTACTCAAATGTCCTTCAGTGTAAATGCGTCCACTGGAGTCTAGTCAGCCCACCCAGTGGTCATATGTAAGTCATACTCTCCCTCACCCAGCATCAATCAGGCTTAAATAGTTCTCCTTCTAGTGCTGGCCTGCCACCTATTTCTCACCTCCCCTTTGGGCCCTTGTTTAATTAAGCTGACATGGGTCCAGCCTTCAGTGTTACTGCTGCTATAGGTTCACATGAGTAAGCCTCCAGAGACCTGGAAGCCTCCACCTCCCTATGTTCATGAACAAGCCCTGGCTCTTACAAACTTTCTGCCTCCTTTTCTACAGTGGTCCCTGAGCCATGGGTGGGTGAGGTTACATATAGGGTCCCATCCTACACTCTATAGTGTCTTATTCTCCCAAAATTGGCCAGTTGTGGCCTTCTGTGTGAATCACACAGTGATGTACATGGAAGCCTCACTGGTGAGAGTTGAGGGGTGCATTATCCTTCTCTCTACCCCTTATTCTGCTCTGTTCCATGAGTATTGATTGTAGAGATTGATTGTAGAGCTGTGTCACCTAGTACTGGGCATCTCCCAAGTATATGTTCTCTGTGCCTGACCAGATGTGCAACTCTGCAGTAGCCTCCATCCTTTGAAAAAAGAAGCTTCTTTGATGAGTGCTGTATGGCATGCTTGTCACTCTAAGGGAGGGCTCTTCTATCTGGCACAGTGTTTCCTGCCAAGCCGCTCCCAGGTATACATGTGCTTTAATGTTCAGACACTCTATGAGCATTTCTCATAGGGTTTCTAGGGCATCACTTTTCCCTCTAGGTTTCCTAGCCCTCCGAGATTCACTCATCTCCACTCTTTTTTCTTCCATCCAGCCTCCTTCCTCACTCCCTCCCTAATCACAATGCCCCCATTATCCCCGCCTTCCCCCAATACCTCCCGACTCCTACCATCTTTCCTCTCCTGCCTTCCCTCGTGCCCCCACACTATGGCCCCTTACATGTCCCTCCCTCCCCTCCTTTTTGCCGATTACTCCCACTTTTTCCACCTCCCTCAGATAACATCTGTTCCCTACTACCCACCTTTCAGGTTGTTTCTTTTCCTTTACCTCCATGTATCCTTTGCCTTTACTTGGGTCCTGGTGTTACATCAGCACGTATAAGGGATTGGTGCTACAATCCACAAATGAGGGAGAACATGTGTCACTTGCTTTTCTGCCTTTGTGTGACTTCACAGTAGAACACTGTAGGTCTATCCATTTACCTTCAAATTTCATTAGTTCATCTTTTCTTACTGCTGAGTAGAACCATTCAGCATGAGTACAATGAGTCCTTTGAGTATATGCCAAAGAGTGGTATCACTGGATCATTTTTAGTGGTAGGTTCATTTTTGTGAGGGTTCTCCACACTGCTTTCCACAGTGGTTGAACAAATTTGCATTCCCAGCAGCAGTGAATGAGCATTCTTCTTTTTCCGCATCCTCTCCAGAACTTGGAATCTTCCGTTCTCTTGATCTTAGCCAGATTGACTGGAGTAAGATGAAATTTAAAAGTGGTTTTGATTTGCATTTCTCTAATTACTAAGGATGTTGAGAACTTCTTTACAGGTGCTTTTTAGCCATTTTTATTTCTTTACTTGAGAATTCTGTTTAGGTCTATCGCTCCTCTTTTTATTGGGTCATTTATCTTCTTATTTCTTTTTTGAGCTCTTTGTATGTTCTGAATGTTAATCCTCTGTCGGATGTGTAACTGGTGAAAATTTTTTCCCTCTCCATTTCCTCTCCCCTTCCTTAGTTGTTTCTTTTGCTGTACAGAAACTTTGTAATTTAAAGAGGTCCCATTTACTGATTGTTGACCTTAGTGCCTAAGCAGCTACTGTCTGATTTAGAAAGTCTTTTCCTACACCTATATCTTGGAGGGTGCTGCCTATGTTTTCTTCTTGCAGTTTCTGAGTTTCAGGTTTTATATTGAGGTCTTCGATCCATTTGGAGTTAACTTTTGTGCAGGGTGAAAGATGAGGGTCAACTTCCATTTTTCTAAAGGTAGAGATCCAGTTTTTCCAGCACCATTTGTTGAAGATGCTATCTTTCCTCCACTGTGTGTTCTTAGAACCTTTGTCAAATATCAGGTGGCTGAAATTATATGAACTCATGTTTGGGTCTTCTATTGTGTTCCATTGATCTATATGCCTATTTTTGGGCCAGTAGCATGCTGTTTTTATGACTATAGCTATGTAATATAATCTGAGATCTGGTATGGTGAGCCCCCCAGCATTGTTCTTTCTGCCCAAGACATTGGTCTTTTGTGATTCCATGTGAATTTTAGGTTTGTTTTGTCAAGCTCTGTGAAGAATATCATGGGTATTTTGATTGTGATTGCCTTGAATCTATAGGTTGCTTTTGGTAAGATGTTCATTTTCACAACATTGATTCTACCAGTCTATGAGAGTGGTAGGCCTTTCCATTTCATACTGTCTCCCTCTCTTTCTCTAGAGTTTTGAAACTTTATTGTAGAGGTCTTTAATGTCTTTGGTTAGGTTTATTCCTACATATTTTATTTTTTTAAGGCTGCTGAGAATTGGAGGGTTTCCTCGAGTGCTTTTTCTGATTGCTTGTTATTGGTATATAGAAAGACTACTGATTTTTGTAAGTTGATTTTGTATCCTGCAACTTTACTGAAAGCATTAATCACTTCAAGCAGTTTTCTAGTAGAAGTTTTGGGATATTGTATATATATAATATCATATCAGCTGCAAATAGGGATAATTTTACCTCTTCTTTTCCAATTGGTATTCCTTTAATTTTTTTCTCTTGTCTTATTGCTCTAGCAATGATTTGAAGAACTATATTGAAAAGGAGTGGAGATAGTGGACATCCCTGTTTGGTTCCTGATTTTAAGGGGATTGCTTCCAGTTTTTCCCTGTTTAAGATTATGTTAGCTATGGGTTTGTTGAATACGGCTTTAATTATGTTGAGGTATGTTCCCTCCAGACCAATTCCTTCAAGGACTTTTAACATTAATGCATGTTGGATTTTGTCAAGTGATTTTTTTTGCACCTATTGAGATGACCATGTGGGTTTTTTTCTTTAAGTCCATTTATATGTTTTATTGCATTTATTGACTTACATATGTTGAGCCATCCCTGCTAAACCAAGAGGAGATCAACAGCCTAATTGGACCCATAAGAAATAAGGAAATTGAAACAGTTATACAAAACTTCCCAACTAAAAATATGTCCAGGTCCAGATGAATTCCCAGTAGAATTCTACCAGACTTTCAAAGAAAACCTACAACTAATACTGCTTAAATTATTCAAAAAGATTAAAACAGTGGGAGAACTCTGAAACTCCTTCTATGAGGCCAGTATCACTCTAATACTAAAACCAAGTAAAGATACAACAAAAAAGAAAACTATAGATCCACATCCTTAATGAACACAGATGCAAAGATACTAAACAAAATACTTGCAAAGTGCATACAGACACACATCAAAAGATCATCCACCATGATCAAGTCAGCTTTATTACCATGTTTCATGCATTTACTTTTCCCCTCAGCATCCAAAGGCAAAACTACAGCAAGTTTTAGAATGTATGTATATGTGAGAGTATCGGATAAGATGCAGGAATGGAGAGAGAAGGGAGGTGATAAGTTAATCAAGATATTAGGACTCAAATGTGGGCTCCCTAATTATGAGCTGCACGAAAATGTATCTTTAAGATGAGATTGATAATAATGAAGACTTCAGAGGATTTGGGAGATTGAGATGAGCTACAGTAAATGCCTGACCAGTGGAGATAATAAAGTGACGTCATTTTAGAGAAACTTCATTATTTTAAGCATTTCCTTGTCTTCCAAAGCTATCCCACATCTTTGTAAATGAAACTTGATGAAATCTCTTTCTGATCCTCTTCATGTGTCTATTTATACATGTTTGAAGGACGCTACTTTCTTTTGTCTGAAAATGTGGTGGCTTACAAATGAGATACTGCTGGCTAAGGTACTATTCTACCTATGAAATTTGGGTAAAACTCAGCACAGTCTGAAAGCTGAAGGCCAAATACCAGAAAACTTAATTCTATTTCTGTTCTATGTTTGGGCTTGATTGATTGATTGATAGATTGATTGATTGACTGATCGATCAATTGATCGATCGATTGTCTTTTTGAAATAGGATCTCTTTGCAGCCCCAGCTGGCCTGGAACTCACTGTGGAAACAAGTCTAGCCTTGTTCACACAGAGATCCACATGCCTCTTGCTCCTGGGTGCTGGGACTGAAGACATGTGGCACAATGTTCTGCATGGGCTTAAGTATTTAAATGATTTTAGAAAAATCATCGTTTAATCAGAATTCTTATTGCACTAAACAGAAGAGTACCTTAGCATGATTTCAACTGAGTGAAAACAGCCTCCTTCCTTCATTGTGTTATGAGAAAGCATTTGGGGACATGTTTTCAAAATTAGTTTGTATTTACCCACATGTATATCTTTTATTTGTCTCACTCTTCCCTTTGCAATTCAGTGTACTTACAGAAGGAAATGTATGTATAAGTCTTTTAGAAGCAAGAATAAATGTTCGAAAAAAATCTATAAATAGTGAGCAGAATAACAAACTCTGTTATCATATTTCTATATATTTTTCACTTTCATAACTAATATCTAATATCTACCTTTTGTGAAAAACGGTATAACTGAAGTTCCCAGAAAAAAAGACACATCCATGTTAAAGATTCTAGTGCTTTTTAACTAATTAGAACTTACTCTTTGTAGTGAGTTTGAATTTTGGAGATCCACAGCCAAATAATCTTAGGCCATCACTGTGCCCATTAGTAGTCACCTCTTGCTCACCTCTGTATCTGAACTACCAGGTTCCTTCAACTACCAGGTTAAAACTTCAAAATATTTGGACTTACCAGACCACTAGACTACACAAATCACAAGCAAAGAATGTCATAGGGTAACATCTAAAACATATAGTAGTGTTTCCTCCACTTCTCTTTAACCCACTTATTTGATGTTCCAACCAGTGTATTTAGAAAATGCCTTAATTTATGACTATTTTTTTTTAATCTCTGACCATAAAATTTCATGGACCTCTTCTAAATTGGAATGTATTTTCAGGGAAACATGAGTCTGTGTTCTTGGGCCATTCATATTTGGTTCAGTATCAATTAGGTCTTTTTCTATTTGAGGTGGAAGCTGTGTTTTGCATCAACAGTTTGGCACTCAACATGGGCGCAAGAATTATCCACTTTCACTGAATGAGTCACTTGGATGGGTGCCAGATAACCATCATGGGCCTTTTATGCCCAGTCATCCATGCAGACTCCTCACTGGGCTGTTCATGAGTTCTCTCTGGGACACAGACCTCTCTTTGTTTTGGTCAGTGGTACATTGGTTTATTCTGAGCTAGTTGTTGAATGTTTTCTGATTATGTTTCAGAAAATTCTGTCAGAGCATTTGTTTATTTTCATTTTACAAAATTCTATTAGAGCATTTGTTTATTGACTAGGATTCAGTATTTTTTTCCTGCTAGTCCTTCTACTGAAGGACTAATTCTACATTTTCCTGTGCCTTGTCCTAATTGCAATTTTGTCTTTTTTTAGTGTAGAAAAATCTATGAGCACCTATTTATAAATATGCCACATATAAAAGGCACCTCACTTATTCCCTCCAGCTGAACAGAGTAGTGTCAGTACTCAGTGTAAGCAATGGTCACATTGGATATCCAAGACCACCTATGTATCCCTATTGACTCAGCCAGGAAGACACATACAAGGGTTGACAACCCAGTGTCTTAAACAATCCCATTACTCCCATTCAGGATCAACCTGAAAGATAATGAAATGATCCAAAGGAGCTACTCCCATAATTGGCACATAAATTTGTTCCAAACACAATCCCTCTAGTTAGACTAGGTTGCAATATTTTTTTGGGGGGGGGCTCAAAATAGGAACCAGAAGTTCAAGAAAAGAGGAAATGGTTATTGAAAAACCACTAACTTGCAAGTATTTTTTAATGTTGTTTTTTCTGAATTCTAAACTAAAAATCCTAGGCAATAGAGCTAAAGATCTTAAATGAAAAAAAAAAACTATTTAGAATTTAACATCATCTATGAAAAGAAATGGTGCAACTAATTTATAAGAAGCTAAAGAGTCTTAGAAACTGTATCAAAATAAGAATGTTAAGGAATAGGAAAATAATCAGAAAAACTTAGTTTTCCCCAAAAGTAAAGCTGAATTCTGAGGGACATAACTTCTTGACCTGTTCTGCTCCTCTGACCATGCATGGCCTTGCTTCTGCCTCACTTCTGAGACTTCTCCTACCCTCTTCTCTAGTGATTCCAAGAAGAACAAAATTCTGTACCAAAGGAAAACATTGTTACAGTGTCTTTTAAGACTAAACCTAGAAGGAAATGATCCTGATACTACGGAAATTCCACAGACAAAAACTGAGTTAAAAACTGTGGAGTTTCCTGAGTCATGTGAGGACTCTCTGAGATTTTCTAAAGAATTTCAGATCATTCTACTGATCTATAAAATACATTTTTCTAGCTCAATGGAAATTTTCACTTATAAGAAGGTTTGCCTCTATTTTGATTAGCAGTTAAAATAAAGAAAGTTACAACTTTGATCCATAGACCATTCATTAGGTCACTCTTAACTTCTGAAAAATAGAGCAATACAAATTTCCAACCTTGTTTCTACTAAGAATACACTCTTATTTAATATAATGGTGTTATGTGCTCTTTTAGTCTAGGTTCATGAAAATTGTTAATTTATGTAATTGCTTATGTGTCATGTTGGCTGTTGGTCTTAGTCTGTGTCTATGATTTCATATTCTTGATGAAAACTAAAACATACAAGTTAATGAAGAATTAAAACCACCACAAGAGTTTTTAGGGTTTGACCAGATAAACAGGTAACCCGAAAGAAAGAAGACAAACACAGAATGAAGCCAGAGATGTCACAGTTGATTTGTGCCTTTGATTGCTTTGTAGGCCCAAATGAGAAGCCAGTGCTTTATTAACAAAGGCAATTTTAGTGTGCCTATTATGATAATACTGAAATCTTGACAAGTTAGTTGTTGATAGGAAAAAAAGATATATCTGCAGTACTGTTAATAACTGTTAATATATTTTACCATATTTCAGACACAATTTTCTATATTTTCACTTAAAACACAGTTATGTTAAGCAGATAATTTTTAATTAAAAATTTCTATAAGGAAAAATGAGACAGAAAAGAACTATTATGCATAAAACACAAAAAAAGTATAAGAATTTTTGGTAGAGAAGGCTGAAATATAAAGACATGTTAAGAATGGGGTCAGTATGGTAAAATGAGATTCTGTCTAAAACAAAGGATTTTTCTCAAATGGAAAAAGTGAGGACAAAATTAGAAGGCTACAGTGTATGAAAAGCTAAAATCATCTGTGATAGTTAAACCTAAAGAAGGATAGCATAGATGTCACAAAGTTGACTATAATTAAAGATTATTAAAGATTCCTGAGATCAAATTTCAGCACACTGATGTAGAATTTCAGTTCTGTTGATCACAATAAGGTTTTCTTAAAATGTTGATCCTCTCTTAATAATATTTACAGAAAAGTGACTTAAAGAATAAGAACTTAAATTTTTTTATCCATTTACTCAATGGACCATTTGAAATCTGATGATTAGATTTTATCCAAATGGTCCCAAAATGAGGATATAATGAAAGATACAAATATCTTAATCTCACTTCTCAGGAACACACTACCTTAGTAGCAGGAAAAATTCTATCAGAAAGAAATATTCCAAGATGGGGCATTCCTGCTAAATTACATAATAACCATGAATCTTGTTTTCGTGAACAAATATTTGTAAAATTTGGCCTATTGTACAGAATTTTCATTGTACCTATAATCTTCAGTCCTCTGTTGCAATGAACAAATGACAATATAAAGTCAATTGCCAAACTGACCAAAAATTTGACTTCCTTAGCCAAAGATATTCACATTTGTTCTAAATCTAATATCTGCCCTTCTGGACTGTGACGTTTAATCTTGGAAGCCAATTTGATTGGCTCTTGGATAAACTGAGACATGCTTCAGGGTACTTTGGTGAGGGTGGACTGAAGGACATATCCATGTGGACCTCAGAAAGGCTTATTGATGCTTAGTTTTAAATATGTTGTCAACTATGTACCCCAAATCCTTCTGCCAACATTTCTACTAACCCTAGCTCTTTGATAAAATATTAAAATCTTTTCATATTTAAATATTTTAAAAATTGAGTGATTTAGAATTATCATTGATATATTTTCCTAAATTATAGAAGTAATGTTGAGCTTTGTTTTAATAAAATTACAAATGATGAAGGTGGTAATAACTATGCTTTGTTGTAACTTCATTGCTTAGCCAAACCTTCTATTATTTGAACTAAGTCTTCGTGGTTAAAAATAATCAAGATTTTCACTATCTTTACAAAAGAATTTTCTTATTATTCGATATAATTTGAAAAAAAACAGTTTTTATGCTGGCAAATATCTACTTTAAAACTTCAAGAAGGAAGGACTCCACATCTGAGAGAACTCTGCCTGTGGCAAGCTATGGAAGAGGGAGCACAATGACAGCCCAGGTCTGCTAAGCAACTCCAAGCCAAACACAAGACCCAGCGCCTGGTTTCACACATGAGACCAGAGCACAGTGTGCCATAAAAGACCCCAGGGCCCCAACAATAATGCTGTATGCTACTGGAAACACAAATAAGAAGTTGAGCTGTTTCCATCAGACTTTGGCCAAGTGCCAGAGGAGAGGAAGAACTCAAAATTGAGAGATTTTCAATGTCTCCAAACTCTCCGGTACCATAGTCTAGAGGAACAAACAATCTGCCTGAGGTACCACAGAATAGACTGCACTACAAGAGGCACTCAGAGTTGGGCAGGAGTTGACCTCTACAGCAGCAAAGAACTAAGGAACCCATAGTCACCACTCCAGAGATAAGATAAATACTTCCCCCAAATTGGGAAACTCACAGTGTACATTCACCCCACACATACACACACATGCTAGGAGCTCAGGAAACAAAGGATCCTTCAGAGCTATATGAAGTACGTGGGCAGAACAGGGAAAATTTCAGTAGGGTTATAGAAATACTAAAAAAAGAATGAAAAGGAAAATTTTTAAGTGAAAGAAACAAAAAACATCAAAAACCATCATCAACATGTAACAAATTTCAGGAATGGAAGACAAAATTGAGACAATAAAATCAGAAATATACAGAGATAATTAATGAACATAATATTTCTAAGTAATCCAGGCTATACTCAAGAGACCAAACCTTAAAGTAAAAGGATCTGTGATTTAAAAGAAAAGAAAATGAATAAAGGAGAAATTTTCCTAAACATAAAGAAGTTGACAACCAAATTAGAGAGGCATTTATATTTACAAAAGGACATGACCAGAGAAGACTCTCTCTATGACATCATAGCCAAGATGCCAAAAAAGCAAAGGTAAAAAAAAAAAAAGAAAATACCCAGGATTCAGAGACCATTTCATAAGAGGAGGTGGAGAGAGTGTAAGAGTCAGGGAAGGAAGTCACATGACCATAAGGAAACAGTCTTACAGGCTCCTGGGATCTTGCTTATACAAATTTATAACCATGGTGACAGCATGCACAAAAACCATGCAAACTCAATCAGACCAAAACCGAACAGAACTGGGGAAGTGGGCAGGAGGTCAAATATTTGGCAAGGAACTATTGGCAGCTGATCACTGCTGGGTGAGAGAGAGTTGATCTTCTTTAAGCTCCTTTACAGAAGTCGCTAGACAGGCTGACACTAGACAGACTGGACAGGCTCCAGTGGATGAACTCACACCAAGGGGCATCTGGGTGCACAAACTTGACTCGATAGCCCTTAACATTTATGACAAAAATGGATGAAGTCCTATGAACAGGATATGGGGGATGCAGATAGGAAAGGGGGGTGCTAAATATGATTAAGATGTATTAAAACTACAAAAATTAAATTAAAATATTTTAAAAAATACTATAAGCTGTAAGGGAAAACTAACTCATACACAGAAGCAAGCTTCAAATCTTTAATCATGCTAGAAAATCATGGAATTATTATTCTGAGCCCTGAAAGAAACTGATGATGAATGAAAATTCAGAAAAGAACCAATCATGCCAACTGAGCAAACCCTCAAAACCCCAAAATAGTGATTGCATTTGTTACTTTTCTGTTGCTGTGATAGAAACAGTGACCAAAGCAATTTAGAGAAGGAAGAGTTTATTTGAGATTACGGTTCCAGGGGAATTACAGTTTGGCTTGGTGGGGAGGCATGGCAGCAGAGGTGGCTGGAGGAGGAGCAGTGGAAGCTAAGTTCTACATCTTCCAGCAGGCACAGGAAACAAGAGAGCAGCTGGAGATCTGGAAAGGCTTAAGCTCTACAAGCCCAACCCCAGTGACGTGCTTCCTGCAGAATAGGCACACCTTCTAAAACCTCCCAAAACAGCACCACCATCTGGGAACAAAATGTTCAAATACTTAGAGCCTATAGGGACATTTTCATTCAAACCACCACATCCCCCATAGGCTCATTACCATATAAAGTGCAGAATGCATTTAGTCCAACTTTAAAAGTCCCCATTCTCAATACTATTAAAAAGTCCACAGTCCAAAGTCTCTTCTGAGACTCATGGAAATATCTTAACTGTAAGCCCCATGTAAAATCAAAAGACAAATTACAAACTCCCAACATACAGTGGAACCAAATACACATTACCAATCCAAAAGGGAGGAATGGAGGCATAGTAAGGAAATACTGGCCCAAAACAAGACCGAAAACTGGCAACAAATCCAGTAGCTACATGTCTGACTTCTGGGACTTTACTTCCAAAGGGCTTAGATGGTTCAGCCTCTTCAGCTTTTCTGTGTGCAACACACATTTCTCTCTTGGGCTAGTACCACTCCCTATAAGCAGGTCTTCTTGGCAGATGCATCACAGCTCTGACATCATGAACATCTTCTTGAAGTCTCCATTGCCAACCAGGCTTCACCTTCATAGCTTCATGAAAAGGTCTATTATGCCCTTCTCTATAAAGGAGAACCCATGCTGCATGCTGCCTGGCCTCAGCAGCTCTCTGAAACCTTGGAGGAAGAACTGATGACCCTTATAGTCTTGCATTTTTCATGCTAAATTCATTCTGTCATTTGTGTTAAGGCCTGTTGCGTCAAGTTAGTGTTCCCAGACATTCGTAAGTGCAAATACATCTTACTGCGGTCTAGTAAGCATATCTAGGTCCCTTACTTTAGGAAGATCAGCTCTTCCTCAACCAGCAGTAATCAGTTGCCAATATTTCTTCAGCTAAGATTGGGGTCTGCTGTCCATTTCCCCAGTTCTATGCTGAGTTTATCTGCTCGAGTCTTCTGCATGCTGACACCATTGCTGTAGGTTCAAATGAGCAGGGTCCCAGGAGTTTGTAGGACTCTTTCTATAATGGCCATGCACCTCCCTCCTGACTCTTAAAATCTTTCTGTGTCCTCTTCCAAAATGCTCCCTGAGCCCTGGGTCGGTAAAGTTTAATATAGGAGTCCTGTCCAAGGACCAGCATTCTTCAAGATCCATGCTTTGGCCATTTGTGACCTTTTGTATTTCTGGTCCTCTGTTGCATGAGGGAACTTCATTAATGAGAACTAAGAGATTCATTAGTGACCTCTTCACCCCTGTTCTATGTTCCATAAGTCTTAGGTGTAGAGGTTGCACTGTAGATGTGTCACTTAGGCCTGGGCAATTCACAGACAATGTTATGTGTGACCAGTTGTGGTACTTCATAATAGTCTCTGTATGGTACAAAAGAAACCTCTTTGATGAGTGGTGACTGGGATATTTGTCTGTAAATATAAGGATACACATTTTTCACATAGTAAGAAATGAAATTAGTCTAGGATGTGACAGTCTTGAGTTTTCTCTAAGATCTATGACCTCTTTAGCCATGTGCATTTGGTTATATTTACAGTACCACACTTGAGTTTCCTCCCACTGAGTGGGCTTTTAAGGTAGGCGTTGATCACCCCCAAGATAAAAGTGGCACTACTTCACTAGTGTTATATGCTATGCCAGTCATTGATGGGGTTATTTGGTCTTGAAGCTGGTGTTGGATCATTGATTGATATTTACCCTTGGCACCTTCATAATGATTTCCAAATCTATGAAACCTAGCCTCCAAGGGGAAGTGGCTTCCAGGTCAGTTCCAAGTCCATTTTTCTAAATCCTGTATCCAAAATATGTTCTGTATTCAGCAATAGGGTCTTACCTTCACCTTCTGGGAGGCAATCAAGGGCTGTGGCAATACCCTGTGTAATTTGTGGAGTCTCTTGTTTTGCCCTGGCCAGCAACTCTAAGTAAGATTTCTCCTGCCTGGCACTGTAAAGCTGTTCTATGTGCAATTTGTCATAACGTTATTGGACTAATATGATTCCATCTGTTTTTTCACACTACCTAGGCATTATTTATCTCTCCACTCTCTTTCCCTGTCTACATCTTCCACCATGGTTTTCCCATTTATAGTGTCTGTCCCCACTGGGGAGAAAATAAATTTTTGATGGGACAAAAATAGAAAAAGAAGAAAGCATTTCCCAATAGAAAAAATATGAATGACCAATGCATTTTGCAAAGTATTTAATGTCTCTATCCTTCAGAGAAATGTATACTTTGAGATTATATCTCACTCCAGACAAAATAGCTACCCTCAATTAAACAAATGACAATAAATACAGATGAAGATGTAAGGAAAGAGGAACTATTATTCACAGTTGTTGGGGTGTAAACTAGTGTATCCATATGGAAATCCACATGCAGTTTTCTCAAAAACTAGAAGTAGAACTTTTAGATTCTCAAGGCATAGACATGGTCTTCAAATCTGACTTGCAACTCAGTTTTGTTTGTTAGATTTCAGAAACCATATGTCTGGTATCAATTCTGAAAAAAAATTTAAAACACTGAACCATAGTCTCTTCAAATATTAGCGATTCTGTTCTTTTCTAGACCTCTGATAAATTCTGTCAGATTTCATAGCCCAGGAAAATCTCTTTGGTGCAGTTCTAATTACTGGTTAACTATATTCTGTGTACAATATACAGATTGCTGTATTCTGACCCTAATTATTTTAATTAAACAAAAAGCAAGAACAAAAGAAACACCAGTTCTAAGCTCATTACCTAAACATACTACAGAGGTAAACGTGCATGCTCTTGTGCAAATGTTCTCATGGTAGATGCCAATGGATGTTTTCTTGATTCATATTCTACATCTTGCATTTCGGTCATGTAATGGTAATATGTTGGAGACCCTGGGCAAAATGAAGCCAATAAATACTTCAAAAATGCAGATATGCATTTTTCCAATTAGTTTGGAAAATGAGTTTAAGGCATGCTTATTTGTGAAGTGTCAAATGTACTAATCCATGCTGTAACTGTTTGCAGAAGTTCATGAACAAGGACACTTCAATAAAGAAAAACACTTGATACCAACCAAATTTTTTAATTCTTTTTGGGGGATGGAGAGGTAGGAATTGAGACAGGGACTCATGTAGCTGTATTAGTCAGGGTTTTCCAAAGAAACAGAACTGGTAGAATGAATATATATGTATAAAGATTTATCAGCTTAGCTCACAAGATTGAGTCTGAATAGTGCAACAATAGCTGCACCAAACTGGAGAGGCTGAGCATCCATAGTCGCTCAGTCCACAAGGCTGGATGTCTCAGTAGTCCCAATCTGGTGCTGAAAGTCTGACAAATTCCAAAAGATCAGCTAGTCTTCAGTCTACAGCAGCAAGACGAACTCACCAGTGAGAGAGAAGGCAAGCAGCAAGAAGCCAGGCATCTCCTCTACTATGGCATTTTATATGGGCTGCCATCAGAAGGTAACACCCACATTGAGGGTGTGTCTTCCAGCTTTAGATGATCCAATAAGGAAGATCTCTCTCACTTCAGTTAATTCCAGATCCAGTCAAGTTGACACCCAGGATTAGCCATCACATGTCCACCCCTTGTCAACTTGACACCCAATAGCATCTCTCTATGTCATACTTAATTTTCAAATGAAAACAATGTTGAGGTCATAATTTCACCTAACATGATATAACTATCCCATCATACAATGACCCATCATTATATATCTTAGAGTAGGTGATGAGGTCTTAAGGAATGCTTAGTCCTTTAGTGTCTCATAACCCAATATAATAATATAGGTTTACAACACTTAACCACTTAATGCTGATCTCAATTACACATTCAAAACAAGAATAACTCAAGTATCTGTTTAACATATGAGTATACATGCACAACCTATTCTTAACCAAATAGGACAAGAATACTTATGTAAATTTCAATCCACGTTTCTGCAACTGGTCACATGGCCCAAGTTGGAATTTGTAACTACCTTCTCTACTACCCATTCTGTACTTCCTCCACCATCAGCAAGCAACTCTGCAGGTCTTGGCTCTTTCCCTGGAGGAGTGACCCATACTTCCATCCCTGAAAGGTCTGGACCATTTGTTGTCCTGTCTGGATTGGGTTGTTGCAGTTTCCCATTGACCTTATAGGACATGGTAACACCAAAAGTTGCCCTAAGGAATCTCCTGCCTTCAAGATATAATCTTCATTACCTCCATTGTGGAGAATCAGTCTAATTTCCCCCTGGTAGTCTGGGTCAATAACCTCTCCTAATACTATTATTCCCTTCTTAGCCGGCTGACTTAAGGACATCAGAAGCCCAAAGTGTCCAGGGGGAAGTCTTAGCTTCCAGTTCAATGGAATGTTTGTTGTCTCTCCTGGCAGAAGCACTCCCTCCTCTGGAACCAAAATGTCCAAGCAAAGTCGAGAGTACAGGAAGGAAAAATTTTTCTACTGGATCACCAGGGGTGATAGTGAGTGGAATCATTCCCACTTCCACCCCTTGATTCCTGGATCTGTGAATCCTGGCTATAGGAGAAACTGTAACATATAGTGGACACTGATTCAAAGCATACATTGCCTTCTGGAGGACCCTGCCCCAGCCCTCCAGGCTATTGCCACCTAATTGGTGCTGTAACTGTGTCTTTACGAGACCATTCCATCATTACATCAAGCCAGCTGCTTCAGGATGGTGGGGAACAAGGTAGGACCAGTGGATTCCATGACCATGGGCCCATTGTCGCACTTCTTTGGCTATGAAGTGAGTTCCCTGGTCAGAAGTTGTGGAGAGCCACAGCCTCCGCCGCCATTACAAGATGGCGCCGGTATCCGGACCTTCCTAACAGTAAACATCCTGCTGCGCCCATAAGGGGCGTGCACAAGAGCCTGCTCTCCCTCGCCTCCTCCCGTGGCATGATCCCATAACCAGAGTAAGTGTCTATTCCTGTAAGGACAAAACACTGTCCCCTCCAAGATGGAAGTGGTTCAATGTAGTCAACCTGCCAAGAGGTTGCAGGCTGGTTGCCATGAGGAACAGTGCCATATTGGGGGCTCAGTGTGGGTCTCTGCTGTTGGCAGATCTGGCACTCAGCAGCAGCTGTAGCCAGGTCAGCTTTTGTGAGTGGGAGTCCATGCTGCCGAGCCCATACATAACCTCCATCTCTGCCACCATGGCCACTTTGTTCATGGGCCCATTGAGCAATGACAGGGATAGCTGAAGAAAGAGGGCTGACAATCCACAGAGCGGGTCATCTGATCTACTTAATTACTGAACTCATCTTCTGCTGAAGTCATTTTTTGATTTACATGAGACACAAGTATGTTAACATCTTTTGCCCATTTGGAGAGATCTATCCACATAATTCTTCCCCAAATGTCGTTCTCACCAATTTTCCAATCACGCTCCTTCCAAGTCCCTGACCATCCAGCCAAACCATTGGCTACAGCCCATGAATCAGTATGTAATCATACTTCTGGCCATTTCTCCTTCCAAGGAAAATGCACAACCATGTGGACTGCCCAAATCTCTGCCCACTGTGAAGACTTTTCTTCCCCATTGTCCTTCAGGGTTGTTCCAGAAATTGGCTGTAATGCCACAGCAGTCCACTTCTGAGCGGTGCCTGCATACCGTGCAGAACCATCTGTAAACCAAGCCCTAGTCTTCTCTTCCTCAGTCAACCAATCATAGGGCACACCCCATGAAGCCATAGGTGCATGCTTGAGAACAGGAGGTATCATAACAGGAGTAAGAACCATAGGCATTTGGGCAACTTCTTCATGTAACTTGTTTGTGCCTTCTGGGCCTACTCTAGCCCAATCACGTATATACCACTTCCATTTGATAATGGATTGTTGCTGTGCATGGCCTACTTTGTGGCTTGGGGGTCAGATAAGACCCACCTCATGATGGGCAGCTCCAGTTGCATGGTGACTTTGTGGCCCATTGTCAAATGTCCAGTTGTCACTAATGCCCAATACCCGGCTAAGAGCTGTCTCTCAAAGGGAGAATAGTTGTCTGCAGATGAAGGCAAAGCTTTACTCCAAAATCCCAATGGCCTCCACTGTGATTACCCTATAGGGGCCTGCCAGAGACACCAAACAGCATCTTTGTCTGCCACTGATACCTCAACCACCATCAGCTCTTCTGCATCATATGGCCCAAGGGGCAGAGCAGCTTGTACAGCAGCCCTGGACCTGTTGAAGGGCCCTTTCCTGTTCCAGGCCCCACTCAAAGTTAGCTGCATTCCGAGTCACTTGATATATGGGTCATAGTAACACACCCAGATGAGGAATGTACTGCCTCCAGAATCCAAACAGGCCCACCAAGCATTGTGCTTCTTTCTTAGTGGAGGGAGGGGCCAAATGCAACAACTTATTCTTCACCTTAGAAGGAATGTCTCTGCATGCTCCACACCACGGAACTCCTAGAAATTTCACTGAGGTAGAAGGCCCTCAAATTTTGGTTGGATTTATTTCCCATCCTCTCATGAGCAAATGCTTAACCAATAAGTCCAGGCTGTCTGCTACCTCCTCTTCACTGGATCCAATCAGCATAACATCATCAGTATAGTTGACCAGTGTGATATTTTGTGGAAGAGTCACGCAATTAAGATCCCTTTGAACCAAGTTATGGCAGAATGTTGGAGAGTTAATGTACATTTGCGGCAGGACAGTAAAGGTATACTGTTGGCCTTGCCAGCTGAAAGCAAAATGCTTCTGGTGGTTCTTATGAACTGGTATCAAGAAGAAAGCATTTGCCAACTAAATAGCTGCATACCAGGTACCAGGAGATGTATTTATCTGCTCGAGTAAGGAAACCACATCTGGTACAGCAGCTGCAATTGGAGTCACTACTTGATTAAGTTTTTGATAGTCAACTGTCATTCTCCATGATCCATCTGTCTTCTACACAGGCCAAATAGGAGAGTTAAAGGAAGATGTGGTGGGAATCACCACCCATGCATCTTTCAAATCCTTGATGGTAGCACTAATTTCTGCAACCCCTCCAGGGATGCGATACTGTTTGGGGTTCACTATTTTCCCTGGCAGAGGCAATTCCAATGGTTTCCATTTGGCCTTTCCACCCATAATAGCCCTCACACCACAGGTCAGGGAACCAATGTGGGGATTCTCCCAATTCCTAAGTATATCTATCCCAATTATACATTCTGATACTGGGGAAATAATGACACGATGAGTTCGGGGACCCAATGGACCCACTGCCATTTGGACTTCAGCCAAAAGTCTATTTATCATCTGACATCCATAAGCACCTACTTCAACTGGAGGGCCACAATGCTTTTTAGGGTCTCCTGGAATTAGTGTCAACTCAGAACAAGTATCAAATAGGCCATGGAAAGTCTGATTATTTCCTTTCCCCCAATGTACAGTTACTCTAGTAAAAGGCCGCAGGCCCCTCTGGGGAAGGATGGGTGAGATGTGAACAGCATAACTCTTTGGTAGTGTAACAAGGTCCTTCCTCAAGGGCACCCAGCCTTCCCTTCATTCAAGAAGTTCTGGGTCTGTAAACTGTCTCAAGTCTGAAAATTGGTTGACTGAGCAAGATTCTCTAGTGCTATGACCTAAAACTGACTTCCTGTCATTGGTCCTAGAGCTTTTCTGCTTATACATATCAAATAAAAACTCAGTAGGCTTCTTATGTATGTGGTCCCTGAAAACACCCTGATTGATTAGCCAGTACCACAGGTACAGTGGAGTCATGCCATTGTAGGTATTGTTTTGCCTTTGCCACCCATTACGATAAGTACGCTCACCATCAATACTGCCACCTGACCCCTACTTTGAAGTCCTATTACACCTATTATATTTACAATAAATTTATGCAGTTCAGCAGCAGCATCTCCAGCTGTAAGATTTAGCATAAGGAAAAGAGCAAAAACAAAGCTCTTCAAACGTTCTGGTGTCTCTCTCAGTACTTTCCATCTTATGAAATCAGTAAAAGGCATATCCTCTGGGCCCTCCCATTGTGGAGGATTTGGTGTTGCACTGTGAATCCACTAGAGCATACCAATTTGCCTGAGCCTTACAATCCCTTCATCAACACTAACCCAAGGGATATCAGATATCTCCAGCTCTCTGTCAGTAGGCCATCTTTTGACCAATACCTCAGCCAACCAATCAAATAAACTTTTAACACTTTTTTTTAACTGAACGACCTTCCATATTAAACCTAGAATCTCCAGTAAAGGGGCCATGTCAATATACTCAGCCTGATCCAATTTTATGTTCCTTCCACCATTATCCCATACCCTTAAAATCCATTCCCAGACATATTCATTACACTTCTGCTTGAAAGAATTAGTAAATTCACTAAGTTCTTTAGTGGTGTAGTGCACCTCCTCATGGACCACACTTTCTATCTCTCCTCTAGGGGCTTTCTTTAGTTCTAGGCTGGGTATAGGGATTTAGGCAATAACAAATCGGGGCTGAAGGATATCAGCTTCCTCTTGCTGAATGGGATTAGCTTCCTCAATGGGATTAGTTTCCTCAGGCAAGGGTGGGGAGGGCGAGTCTGCTGAGGGTGGGGAGATTAATTCATCAGGTGAATCTAATTCCTCAGAGTCTGAGGATTCAAGATCCTCAGCCTCCTCAGGGTTCTTCCACACATCTCCATGCCACATGTCAGGATTCCAATCTTTTCCTACCAATGCCCTCACTTTTACTGCTGACACCCTTCGAGGCTGGGAATTAAATTTGCATTGTAGGTCAGCCAAACATATAATAAGGGCTCTAGCTTGATTTTCTGAAGCTTTAGCTCTCTGGCTGCTGGAGAGAAGATTCTCCTCCAGGGCGCACTTGGAAACTTTTAAACTGTTGATTCAAATCAGGAGCTTATCAGTTTTATCATTAAGCTCATTGTTTATCTTCATCACTTTATCCAGAGATGCTAGAAGTAACCAGTCAGCTTCATTATTTTTCTTATTTTTCCACAAATTGTCAAATGCTTTATGTATAGAGCCACTAAATTTCTTGCTCTTTACAAGAGATGAGTTAGGAGATTCAAATGGGTCGATCTCCATAATTGTTTCAAATAGTCTACACCATGGATTTTCAGTGCTCTCCATGCTATCTGAAGACTCTAAGTCAGAGAGCCTGCTCCAAATACGAACAAGCCCATTAAAGAAATTCATCCTTTCAATTTTGTTTCTTTAGACCCCACTCCTGGTACCACAATCAGGGTTCTCCAAAGAAACAGAACTGGTAGAATGCGTATATATGTATAGAGATTTATCAGCTTAGCTCACAGGATAGAGTCCATGAAGTCCAACAATGGCTGTACCACACTGGAAATGCTGAGAATTCCTAGTAGCTCAGTCCACGAGGCTGGATGTCTCAGTAGTTCCAATCTCGTTGTTGAAGGTCTGACAAATTCCAAAAGATGAGCTAGTCTTCAGTCTACAGCAGCAAGACAAACTCACCAGTGAGAGAGAAGGCAAGCAGCAAGAAGCCAGGCATTCTCCTCTGCCATGGCCTTTTATACAGGCTGCCATCAAAGGTAACACCCACATTTAGGGTGTGTCTTCCAGCTTCAGATGATCCAATCAAGAAGATCTCTCTCATTTCAGTTAATCCCGGATCCAGTCAAGTTGACACCCAAGATTAGCCATCACAGTAGCCAAGAATGACCTGCAACTGACAATCCTCCTGACTCTACTTCCCAATTGTTGGAATTATAGGCGTATATCACCATGCTCAGTGTATGCTGTGAAAGAACCCAGGGCTTTATGCATGCTCAGCAAGCACTCTACCAACTGTGTTACAGCCCTAGTCCCCCAATTCTCTCTTTTCTTTTTAATGTCCTATAATGTTTCTTTTGTTTTCAACAATTTTTCAATATCATTGCTAATTTGACACTTTCTTTGGCAAATTTCAGCTAGATACAATTTGAAACATCCAGAGAAGCAAAATCTAAAGAATAAAGTTCTTTGTGGTAACAGTGACAGATCCTTAACTACTGTCATTCTATCTCCGGCATTACAAAGCTTGAAAAGTTGAACAAACCTTCTTGGATGTTTAACAGACATACTTTGAGGTCTATAATAATTTGGTCATAGGGACACAAAGGACACTTTTTGCTCCTTGCCCTCTTATGTAGACTACTTCCAGGGAACTATGAACAACTCTTAAAATGTCCTATAATGGTGGTGGATCACCTGTCCTGTTGATCAAGGAGGCAGAGGAGACCCCACCAGATGGACTTGAACCAGTGTCCAGTCTATAAAGAGGAGGTCAACACAAAGGAATCATTTCCTCCATGCTTCCAAGCGAAGGCAACAGGTGCAGCAATTCTAATATCTGACAAAATAGACTTTAAAACTGATCAGAAGAGACAAAGAGGGCCACTTCATTCTGATTAAAAGAACAATGAATCAAGAAGATATTACAAACATGAACATATATTCACCAAACTCTGGTGTACCCAACTTCATAAAAACAATACTACAGGACTTTAAGACCCAGATCAATCCCAACTCATTAATAGTGACTTCAATACCCCACTGTCTCCATTAGATAGGTCAACAGGACAGAGAGTTATCAGAGAGTCATCTGAATTAAACAATACCATATAGAAAATGGACTTAACAGACATCTACCGAGTATTCCACACAAGCATCAAAGGACATACTTTCTGCTCAGCACCCCGAGGAACCTTCTCCAAAATTGACCACATACTGTGGCACAAAACAAACCTCAACAAATACAAAAAGATTGAAATAATTCCATGCATTCTATCAGACCACAATGCAATAAAGCTTACAATCAACACCTGAAGAAACCCTAATCACCATATGAATACATGGAGATTAAACAACACACTCATGAATGATGAATGGGACAAAAGAGAAATTAAGAAAGAAATAAAAGTATGCCTAGAACTAAATGAAAAGGACAATACAACACAACAAAACCACTGGGACACACTGAAAGCAGTCCTTAGAGGGAAGTTTATAGCTCTAAGTGCCTACATCAAAAAAATCAGAAAGAACACAAATAAATGACTTAACATTACAATTCAAGACACTTGAAAAGCAACAGCCAATGAAACCCAAACCCAGCAGACAAGAAGAAATAACAAAATTGAGGTCAGAAATTAATGAAATCGAAACAAAGAAAACAATACAAAGGGAATACTTTAAAAACCTATATGCTACTAAATTTGAAAACCTAAAAGATATGGACAGATACCTAAAGGCATGGGAACCACCAAAACTAAACCAAGAAGAGATTAACAGCTTAAACAGACCCATAACACAAAAAGAAATTGAAACAGTGATACAAAACCTCCCAACTAAAAAAAGCCCAGGACTAAATGGACTTACAGCAGAATTCTATCAGACATTTAAAGAAGATCTGCATCCAATACCTCTTAATTA
>NW_008340113.1:2112233-2157871 GCF_000622305.1 Nannospalax galili | reverse complement strand
TGCAAAAATTCTCAACAAGATACTTGCAAACCGCATACAGACACACATCAAAAAGATCATCCACCATGATCACGTTGGCTTTATCACAGAGATGTAGGGATGGCTCAATATATGTAAGTCAATAAATGTCATAAATCATATAAATGTACTCAAAGACAAGAGCAATGTGTCTTCTCAATAGATGCAGAGAAGGCCTTTGACCAAATTCAACATGCATTTATGTTCAAAGTCCTAGAGGGAATTGGACTGGAGGGAACATACCTCAACATAATTAAAGCCATATATAACAAACCCACAGCCAACATCATTCTAAATGGAGAAAAACTGGAAGCATTCCCATTGAAATCAGGAACCAGACAAGGCTGTCCACTATCCCCACTTCTCTTTAACATACTACTTGAAAATCATGCAAGAGCAATAAGACAACAGAAGGAAATTAAAGGAGTAATAATTGGAAAAGAAGAGATCAAATTATCCCTTTTGGCAGGTGATATGATATTATATCTAAGGGACACCATAAATCCCACCCAAAAACTTCTAGAAATTATTAACACATTCAGTAAAGTGGCAGGTTAGAAAATTAACCTACAAAAGTCTATAGCCTTTCAATATACCAATAGTAAGCAATCATAGAAAGAGCACATGGAAACACTCCCATTTACAATAGCTGCAAAAAAAAAAAAATATCAGAGTAAACCTGACCAAAGACATTAAAGCATTAAAGAGCTCTACATTGAAAATTTTAAATCTTTAAAGAAAGAAATTGAGGAAGACGTCAGAAGATGGAAGGACCTCCCATGCTCATGGATTGGAATAATTAATACTGTGAAAATGACCATCCTACCAAAAGTCTCATATATATATAGTCAATGCAATGTCAATCAAAATCCCTATGACATTTTTCACAGAATTGGAAAAAGCTATCCTAAGATTCATATGGAAGCACAAAAGACCTTGGATAGCCAAAACAACCTTGAGCACTAAGAGCAATGCTGGGGGGATTCTATACCAGATTGTAAGCTGTATTACAGAGCTATAGTGATAAAAACATCATGGTACTGGCACAAAAATAGACCCATAGACCAATGGAACAAAATTGAAGACACAAATATGAGTAAATACAATTTGAACCACCTGATATTTGACAAAGGAGCCAAGAATATTCACTGGAGGACAGACAGCATGTTCAGCAAATGGTGCTGGCAAAACTGGATCTCCACTTGTAGAAGAATGAAACTAAACCCCTATCTTTCACCCTGCACAAAAGTCAATTCCAAATGGCTCAAAGACCTCAATGTAAAGCCTGAAACTCTGAAACTATTACAAGAAAACATAGGGAATAACCTACAAGACATAGGCATAGGAAAGGATTTCCTAAACCAGACATCAATTGCCCAGGAAACAGGGGCAAGATATAACGAATGGGACCTCATTAAACTAAAAAGCTTCTGTACATCAAAGGAGACAACCAAGGAAGCAAACAGAAAACCCACAGAATGGGAGAAAATCTCCACCAGCGACACATCCAACAGAGGTTTAAAATCCAGAATTTATAACAAACTCAAAAAACAGAGAACCAAGACAAGAAGCAATCCAATTAAAAGATGGGCTAAGGAGTTGAACAGAGAGTTCTCAAAAAAAAAAAAAAAAAAATTAAAAATGGCTATGAAACATCTTAAAAGATATTCAACATCCGTAATAATTAGGGAAATGAAAATTAAAACCACTTTAAGATTCCACCTTACCCCAGTCAGACTGGCTAAAATCAAGAAAAAAATGATACCAAATGAGAGATTATGGGGAAATGGGAATGGGAACACTCATCCACTGCTGGTGGGGCTGCAAAGTGGTTCAACCCCTATGGAAAGCAGTGTGGAGAACTCTTAAAAAACTACAAATGAACCTCCATTTGACCCAGTTATACAACTGACAAGTGGATAATGAAAATGTGGTTCATTTATACAATGGAGTTTTACTCAGCAGTAAAGAAAGATGAAATCATCAAATTTTCAGGTAAATGGATGGAACTAGAAACTGTTGTACTAAGTGAAATATCACAGACTCAGATAAAAATTGACATATGTTCTCCCTCATATGTGCATCCTAGAACCAGACTCTGTTAAATAAGTATGCAACCTGACATAACTACAGAAACCAGGATAATGGAAAGGAAACAGGGAGGTAAAGGAAAAGAAAGAACCTGAAAGAGAAAAACAGTAGGAAACAGGCCTTAATAAGGGAGATATGGATAAAAATTGGGTTAGTTTAAGGGAGGGGGGAGGGAAGGGTATACAAGGAACCTAGGGCATAAAGGGAAAGAAGGAGCTCAAGAGAGGTAGGACCACAGTAGAAAGGGGGGAAATGGGCACACCTTAAGAGGGAAAAACATCATGGAGGGGTGAGACAATGTGAGAGATAAACAATGCCTAGCTAACTTTGAAAACCAGTGAGAACCATATTACTCCTACAACCTACTGACAAATTATACATAGGAGATCAAGAAATACATGTCTAGGTAAGGTTTATCTAAGAACACCTGGTCTTTGCCTAAGATTAATCTACATGACACACAGTAATTAAAAATACCAGACTGGTGGAACTAACCTTCTTGGGTGTTTAACAGACATACTTTGATGTCTATAATAATTTGTTCAGAGGGGCATAAAGGACACTTTTTGCTCCTTGCCATCCTAGGTCGACTAGTTCCAGGGGACTATGAGCATCTCTCAAAATGTCCTACAATGGTGGTGGGTCACCTGTCCTCTTGATCAAGGAAGCTGAGGAGACCCTACCAGATGGACTTGAAACAGTGTCCAGTCTATAAAGGGGAGGGTCAACACAGAGGAATTATTTCCTCCATGCTTCCAAGTGAAGCCAATCATGGTTGACCAGGACCTTTGACTTATCTTCACATAGGTGGAACTGGTAAAAGAAAGGAGCCAGGGGCTCCTCCCAAGCCCATGTGACCCCTGAAGAACAGATCCTTAAACGACCTTAAGAGTAAAAAGACATCGGTTTATCTGGACCAACTGTGTCGCCTTAAACACCCAAAAGGAAAGTATAACCAAAGATTAAAAGGGCCAATATAATTTCATGAGAGACCATATGTATAGCTAAAGGCTACATAGCAAGCAACAATGTCAGACAGGGCGATACCTCCTTCTGAGTTGTTGGCCAGGGTGGCCAAAGGGATTCCCAGATAGTAACCCAGCAGAGAGCAGGGAAATTGAACAGCAGACCCCAGTCTTATCCAAAGGAATATTGACAGCTGAATACCACTAGATGAGGAACAGCTGACCCTCCTAAAACAAAGACCTCTAGATAGGCTGACTAGATTTACCAGAAGGGCAAGTAGTAGGGAATGGCTGGGGGTGCAGACAACACAGCAGACAGTAGCATGGATATCAAAGTTTAAGGGCTCTAGTGGGGGAAGGGAGGCTGTGGGTGGGTGCTACCTGGGAAGTGGGTCTATAAAAAAAAAATCTTCAAAGCATAAGAATTTGCTCCTTAATAACTAGTAGATGTTAAAAACATTACCATTGAAATCTACCTGAGGACTTTATATCCATGCTCAGATGCTAAGGAGCTCAGAAAGTAACCAACTGTGACTAGTAATAATTAGATATATAGAGAGTAGAAACACATATGCATCTTAGTGTCAGTTGTATTAAAAATGAATTTTTCTGTATGAAACTATGTATTTTAATAATGAAACGGAAGTCTTTTTTAAACATTAAAGCCTCATTTAATTTTATGTCTTATAGAGTTTATAATGAGTAAAAGATTGTATAAGCGTAATAATTCATCTGTAAACCTAAAAATGTACAGCCAATTTTGAAAGAGATGTACCCTAGCTCAGTTTTCTCATGCTTTATATATAACAAACCTACACAGACCTTCATCACTTGCTTAGGCTTTCTCATTTTTTCTATTTTGGAAAATATCCCCATTTCCCATATCCTTTTAACATCTTTTACATTCTCGTTTTCTTTTTTTTAAAAAATAATTATGAGACATAATAGCATTAGCAAATAAGTTTTCCATCTGTTGTGAAACTTCTTTTCCTAGAAATGTTAAGTAATGCTTATTCCCTTTTAAGACTCTAGTATCAAGCCAATGTTTGAAAAAAGTTTTACTGGAGAACCAATGAATTTATTGAGCTTACTTACAGAGATAACTGAGGGGTTGCTGAGGTGTATGTATGAGCTGAGGGTATGCACACTGGAAATCCTTTACCCAGTATGGTTCACGCCTTCTCTTCCTAGCCTTCCCAAGATTGTATACTTTAGCCTGCCCCAAATCCAGGAGGCCATCTGGGATTAAGGTAAAATTACATTCAGTCAGCTGGGAAGAGTGGCTGTATAATGCAGTGAGGTCTTATGACCCTGCTTGGCCCTCCTTTCATGAATGAGCACAACTGTCAACAAGCCCAATTGTGACAATGTTTAGCAATTCAGGCTCAGGTAAAATGATGATATTAGTTATTTCATGCAGAAGGGGCTGCTTTATAGCATCATTTTATTAAAAGGACCTGGAATTTTAAAGGATTTGGTGCTAGGAGCTATATACGAGGGAAAGCATATTGTTTGTTTTTCTGAGTCTGTTACTTCATTTAGTGTAACAGTTTCTATACCCAGCCATTTACCTGCAAATTTCATTATTTCTTCTTTCTTTACTGCTGAATAGAATTCCATTGTGTAAATATACCACATTTTTGTTAACCACTTGTCAGTTGAGGGGGACTTAGGTTGAAGGGCACTTAGGTTGCTCACATCTCTTAGCTATTGTGAAAAGAACAGCAACAAACATGATTGTACAAGTGTCTACAATAGGATGAGTCCTTTGGGTATATACCAAGGAGTTGTATAACTCGGTCATATGGTAGGTTCATTTTTAGTTTTTTAAGAGTTCTCCACACTGTTTTCCATAGAGGTTGCATGAGTTTGCAGTCCCACCAGCAGTGAAAAAGCATCCCCCTTTCTCCACATCCTCACCGCATTTGGTATCATTTGTTCTCTTGATCCTAGCCAGTCTGATTGGGGTAAGGTGATACCTTAGGGTGATTTTAATTTGCATTTCCCTAATTTTTAATGATGTTGAATACTTTTTGAGATGTTTTTTAGCCATCTTTATTTCTTCCTTTGAGAACTCTCTGTTTAGATCTTTACCCCATCTTTTAATTGGGTCATTTCATTTCTCAATTCTTTGATTTTGGGTTTTTTTATGTATTCTGAATGTTAAACCCCTGTCAGATGTGTCACTGGTGAAGATGTTTTCCTATTCTATGGGTTTTCTCTGTCTAATTTTGTATTTCCTTGAGTATACCTTTATTTATTTGCTTTTGTTGCCCCATGGGTATAGTTGTTTCTCTCTCCACTCTATTCTCTGGAGGTCTGGTTTTGTGGATATGTATTCTTTCAGGCTTTTCATGTCATGGAAGATTTTTCTTTTCCCTTAACTATAATAGACAGTTTTACTGGGTGAAGTATTCTGGGCTGACATCTATTGTCATATAGAACTGGAAATACCTTGGTCCATGGTCTTCTGGGTTTCATAGTTTGCATTGATAAGTCAGCTGTAATTCTGGTGGGCTTTCCTTTGTATGTGACTTGTGGTTTTTCTTTTGCTGCTTTCCATATTCTCTCTTTGTTCTGTATGTTTAGTGTTTTTACTATGATATGTTGTGGGGAGTTTCTTTTCTTATCCTGTCTATTTGGTGTTCTATATGCTTCCTGTATTTGTATGGGGATGTCTTTCCTTAATTTCAGGAAATGCTCTTCTACAATTCTGTTTACGATCTGGTCAACACAGTTAACCTGAAGTTCTTCTCCTTCCTCTATTCCTATGATCTGTAGATTTTGTCTTTTCATTTTGTTCCATGTCTCTTGCATATTCCATTCCTGTGTTTTTTTTAATTTTTCCATAATATTTGCTTGAGTGGTCCAATCCTTCAATTTTATCTTCCAGTGTTGATATTCTGTTTTCCATTTCATTCATTCTAGCAGTGAGGCTTTCCCCTGTTGTTTCAAGTTGGTTTATTGAGTTTTTCACTTCCTTCTTCATTTCTGCCTGAGTTCTCTTTAATGTTTCTATCTTTTGTGAATTCATTCAGAAGTTTATCCCTATATTCTTTTAGCTCTTTGATTTGTTTGTTCATGTGTTCTTAAAATTCAGTATATTCCTTCATCACGTTTTTGATTGTTCTTTTAAATTCAGTGTCCTGGTTATCTCTCAGGCATTCTTGTAGAACTCTTCTACAGGACTGGTGGAGTTTGGTGGGAACATAGTGTTTTGGCTTTCCATTTGGGCTTTCCATTTTATTCTTTTGTTGTGATCTTGGAATGTGAATTTCTTTTGTTATTTATGATTCTGATATGAGAATTAAATTGAACTATGCCTCTGTTTGTATTATGCAGGTGTCTAGATCCTTTCTTTATTGGTTATGTAAAGCTAGTTGGTACAGGGTTCTGGTTCTCTCAGGTTTAATTTGGAGGGAACTGATGGCTTCAGATCAGCTATTCAGGAGTATGCACAGAAGCCCAATTCAGGTTTCAGTTGGTATACTCAGGCTTCCTTCACCACATGGAGGCAGGATCTGGGCACTCTCAGGCAGTCCCATCCACCTTCTCAGATTGTCTGCTAGGATCTCAGCCTTAGCCTACCAAAGCCAGATCTGCCCCGGGGCCATGGGAGGGGCCTCATGAAATCCCAGGTAGGGGGATAGGTATGGCACAGTGAGGGAAAGCTCACCACCACCCACATAGAGGCAGGATCTGAGTTCTCTCAGGCAGTCCCCTGCATTCTCAGTCCCTCTGCCAGAGAGAGGCCAGAACTGGGTACCCTCTGGTGGTCTGCTGAGATCAGAGTCACTACACCAATGGAGGTCAGAACCCACCATCTCAGGCTGTCTGCTAGGATCTCCGATACCAAGTAAATTAATTTTTAAAAACATAAACTCAGGTTGACTGTGTATACACATGTAATTATACATAAGATAGATTTTTAGTAGATAAGATTTTGTAACTACTCTTGTTGAGAATATGGTTTATTATTTTTAAACTAAAACATCTTTGAAGCAGACAAACAAAATGGATACCTTAGGGGCTAGAGAGATGGCTCAGTAGTTAAGAACATTGATTGTTCTGGCAGAAGACCTGGGTTCGAATTCCAGCACCCACATGGCAGCTAACAACTGTCTGTAACTTCAGTTCCAGGGGATCTGATGGCCTTTTCTGTCCTCACAGGCATTGAATGACACAGGTGCACTTACCTATATGCAGGCAATGCATTCATACACATAAAATAAAAATAATAAATACATTTTTTTAAAAAATGGATACCTTAAAACACCTTGAAAGCAGACTAAGACTAAAAATGGTATTTAACAAATAGGATTTTACACAACTGGCTTAAATGCTGTTTTGAATAGGTAATTAGCATTTGAAAGTTTTGTGAAAGACTTAATAGACCTGCCAGTGTCTAATGTTTAACAAATTTTAAAATAATTAGGGTACTCATTTATAAGACCTTTGAATTCAGTTTTAAAATATTTATATTTATAAATTTGTACATGTGTATTTTGATTTGGCATGCCAAAATTAAAACCAATAGTTCTTGTGCACAACAAAAGAATGAGAGAGGAGAGAAAAACTAAAGTGGCCACAGTTCAAACTTTGTCAACATAAACAATACAAGAAAACAATTGTCATGGACACACATAACACAATTACATGAAATCTAGGTGCACCAAAGAGTAGAAGAAGGCAGAGAGCTTATATTCTACCTCTTAAGTATATAAACAAGCTTAGTGGCCTAAAAGAAAGGGTTAAGTTTGCCACGTAGGTTTAAGGTAATGTACTCTTTTCCTTTTTAAGAGTTAAATAACTGAATAGCGTTATAAATGAAACCCAGTATCTGAGAACACTATCAATACCTCACATAGAACATGTGGACAAACAAAGGTAACTTGGCAACACAGATTTTACTTTTGCATAAGGGTGCATTAGGTGGTTAGGCAGATCCACTTTAAAAGAATGTGCTTGAAGAGATAAAAGCTTAGCTCCTTAGGCCATCACATTCAAGGATGTACCAGTGCCTTCCCTTAAACAAAAGTCTTACAAGGTGTGGTGGGATTAAAATATTAAAATTTCTTGTCAAAACCAAGTTCTAACTTTAATTTTGAAAGAGAAGGCTAATATTTAATGCTTCTACAGAGAGGGGTACCTTTACATATGAAACCAGCAGAATTCCCCTTGTCTAAGTTGTTAGCATAACATAAATCAGAAGTGACAGAAAAGGCAGTAAACATGGAGATATCAGGTTAAGAATAAATAAAATTTAAATAGTACTCAAAATAATTCCATTTAGAAACCAGTTAGAATAATGTTATAATTTATACTACCATAGTGGAGGTCTGATATTACCTCCTTAGTCTGACATAAAAATGCACTGACCTTGTTACACGGCAATAGAGACTGTTGGAATCTCTTGATTTTCTGTGATCTGATCAAGAATCCAAGATGGAAACCAAAACAAAAGTTGCAAGAGGATTAGAATGTGTGATTGAATGTCTGGAGTCCAAGGAATTTCTAAAAATAATGAAGCCCTAGCATTCAGCATTATCTGTAAGTTTCTGGGTGTAGCCAACTTGAATTATGCCATGTGGTTGAATTAAGATGGTGGAAAGGTCACACATGTCACCACCATTTTGAAAATGTTACTGTCCAAGATGGAAGCCAAGCCATGTGACTGTCCCCATATTGATTATGTCATCAACCAAGATGGAGAAAAAGTCACATGGCTGTCTCCCTCTTGGTGAAGTCACCAGCCATGATGGCAACCAGGCCACATGGCCACCTTAGTGAGCTCAGCTACATGATAAAATAAGCCCACAACCTACCAGGATACAAAGCCCATGGGTTTCACATACCTCACAGGTTAAATGTGGTTAGCAACCCTCTTTTGCTTTTGAAATCATCCAGTTAAGTCCTACCAAGAGAATAGTAGGAGAAAGATGTTACTAAGGGAGAAATATGCAAAAAGAGGGTATTTGAAGGAGAATGGAGAAAATAGGGCTATACAAAGAACTACGGGCATAAAGGGAAAAAAAAAAATCTCTGAAACAGTGGAAAAAAAAAAAGCCTGAAGGAACCCTATAGGAATGGAAGAAAGCACTACCAGAAGACCACAAGTCAAACAGTTATTAAATGAAAATCCCAGCACCAAAGGTGGCTAGCCCCACTATGTGCTGTTGGCCAGGGGGGCCCTACAGGTCCCTAAAACAATAAAGGCCATTGCCAATAGTGTTGGTTGTACACAGGAAGTGGACAGTAAAACCTTATTGCTGAAGACACCTCATGATGTGAGTGTGGGAGAGGTAGAAATCAAGCTTGGACTAAGAAACCTCTGTCACTGGATGGGTGGCTTTCATAGTGCCAGCAGGAGATTTACAGATGGCTGGGGGAGAACTATCCCCTGTAATGCTGCTCAGTGATGGACCCAGTGTGCTGCAATATCAACATACCACACAAGATGTTACAGCTGGTGCAATAATGGTGCATCTAGTGTCTGAATGACCAGCAAATTTTCAATTGAAAATAATGCCTGTGCCTAGAGGTGGAACACAACATCTGTTACTATAGACCAGGAAAAGCCCCTGTGGTAGGAGAGGATATAGCCCCCATTGGAGAAGTCACTGCAATTGTTTGTTTAGATGTACGTGAGGCTCCTGATAAAGTACCATCCAAGCATTTGTGATTATGTCCATAGGTTAAGTTATTTCAGCAGCCACTGTTTAGATGTTCTTGCTTCTTGCTGTTTGTGTTGTTACATCAGATGGAATCCCACTGAAATGGGCCAGCAGCCCATGGAAAACAGGTGACGCAAAGACCCAAAAGTTCAGTGCCTTTTCACAATGGGAGGAAGATCATCCCACAGCTTCACCCCATCCAAGGCTCAGGGAGTTTGTGGAAGAGGTTGGTGGAAAGAATGTAAAAGTCAGAGGAAGGGGTAGAGTATTACCTGGAAGTGTCCTCTGACCACTATGCCAGCAAGCTATAGTCACACTTCTTTCCCAAGCTCATCAAGGAGTCAATGGGGGAGTCAGTTACCCCTTCCACTCAATCAGTTGACCTTAGCTGCATGTGGGGGAGCAGCTAAGGATATATAAGCTGAGAATGCCATGAGGCACATGTCTTACAATTTTATACAGCTGTTGGGAAGTCACGGGATCTATATTTGAGTGTAGACTTTTCGGTGCAGCCCTAAATTGGGGGGGGGGGTGCTCTTCTGTAAAAACCCTACCCTATGATCTGTTAGCAAGCCCAATAAACTCATTAGGATTTTCAAAAATAGAAATAAATAAAAATAAATAAATAAATAAACAAATCACAACAAAAAAATCTTAGATCTAATTAGAAAACTAGCTGACTTGGGATCACATAATCTAAGCATTGCTTGCTTGGTATCCAGCAGCACATGAGGTCCAAATTCCAGGTCCCACTGCCTGAGGAAAAGTTCAGGAAAGTTAAGGCTTTTCTAACTTTTTTTCTCTTTTGTCCTAGAGGCAAGAGGTTTGCAGCCTCAAATGCCCTGAGGCAAGATGACAGGATAGATAAGGAAGTTCACTTGCTTAGAAGCCAAATTCAGTGACCCTGTTATAAATTTCCATATGGCCAACAAATAAATAAGTCATTAGAATTTTGGGCTCCTTAGTGATTGCCAAGATGATATGGGGAGGAAAAGAATCCCCTAGAGGGTTCTCGGTCTCATTTAGTGGACCAACAGAAACTTTAGGACAAAGCCATGAGGCAATGCAGCTTTAGAGTCCACATGGAGGTCAGACACATGGCAAACTGGCAGCCACATGGTGGGGAGAAGAAAGCTTTAAAGAAAAGTAAAGAAGTACAAGATTCTGAACAACACAAAGTGTTAAAGAAAGCATGTTTAGAAAAGGGATCTAAAGAAGAGAAATTATGCTTCTGTGAAAAAAATTTAGAAAAGCAGACAGACTTACAGAGACCTAAACATCTACAGCTGGATTCAGAAACAAAATAAGGGTTAGAGGGGGGGAAAAGGGGAGAGGGATCCAGACCATTTTGCTTGTGCAGGAAATCCATAACTACTTAGTAGGAAGAGGAGAGACAGCCTTGAGGAAAGGATGGAAGAAAAGGAGACCTAAAATTGGACTGAAAATAATAGCATCAGTCAGGGATCAAGACAATTCCCAGCAATGGTGGGGGGGTGGGGAAGAGGGACACTGGAAGAGGACAAAGAGAAAGAGAAAGATGGACGACAGGGAACCTTTCAAGCCCATGGCAAGGAAGGGAGAAGGGATCATATGGGGCCCAGTGGGAAGCTCCTGGAGCTTCCAAGATACCTAAGTTTTAGAGACTATGAAGCAGAGAACCTCCCAAGCCCAGGATGAGGAAGGGAGAAGGTGAGGTCTTCCCAGAGAAGAAGCAGCCATGACAGGCATCCTTGTCATGATTGCCATTCTGAGAGAAAATAGAGCCCAAGTCCCTTGTCAAGGCACCCCAAGGTTGAGTGAGAGGTGGCCCCAGCAGGGCATGAGATGTTCAGCATATCAGTATGACTTCAAACTGAGTAAAACACCTCCAGAGAGAAGGGAAGACATCCAGGAAGGAAGTTAGACAAAGGAGGGAGAATGAGAGATGGAGAGGAGAGGGACAGAGAAGAGAGAGAGAAAAAAGAAGGCAGAGATATAGATCTGCTGTTCTTCAAGAGAGAACTTGCCTGAACTCTGTCAGAGAGTGAGCAGGGCAAAGCAAAACATAGACTCATAATCTCGGGCCTGATGTGGTGAGTGGTGGGAGTCAGCATTGGCAAGATGATTTGTATCGCAGGCAGTAATGCCTGGTAATCAGTTTGGTTCAGTAAAAGAAGAAACTGGTCATAAGTAGCCCAGACAGTCTCCCCAGGTTTTGTATACGATAAGTATGGAAGTGTGGAGTGAAAACCACCAACCAGAACAACTCCACGGAAGACATCAGTTTTTCTGAGAGCAAACAGACCACTGGGCTGCCTCCCCTCTCAGAGAACAGGGAAACAGCAACAAGCAAGAGAAGTCATGTATCTTTTTTAGGCAGTTAGGTGGTTGGGGAACTTCCCATGACAGAGGCTGGGCAGTTTAGCTCAGGATTGGTTGGTCTCACAATAAGGAGAGGGACTTTGTCTGGGCCAAGCCTGGGATGCCATTTTAGAATATTGGAAGAGACGCTGCCATTTTAGGAGTCTGCCAGAAACCTAACATGATTAAAGGTGTGCACCACCATGTCCAGCTTTTAATGAAGTCTTTGAAACAGCAACTGTGAATATTAGTGTTCTCAATTCCTCCTATCAAAAGTCATGCTTAATAAATGGGACATTGATATCATCTTCCTTCCACCTAAGGCTCAGGGTATATCACTGAGGAGGGGACAGAAAGACTGTAACAGTCACAAGGCAAAGAGGACTAGGGAAAATATTAGCTTCTGAAAACGACTGAATCAATGCACTTGAACTCACAGCAGCTGTGGTTGCCTGTGCAAGACCTCCACAAGTTCAAGCTAATCAACATTCCAGCATGGTGGGAGTGTGGCTCACTATGTCCCACCCTTAGCTAGGATACTAATGACAGTTGATGGCTACAGAGGTTTGGAGAGTCAGTTTCTTAAGGGGTGTGACCCGAAACTCATTTGTATACGAGCACATGTACTCAGTAAATGTACTCAGGAGTTTATTATTTTAAAGAGTTCATAATGTTGGGATAGGAATATGGGGGTGTTTTTGGAGGAGTTGAAAGGGGAGTGAGAGTGAAATAACAATGAAGGTCATGCTGATTAAAGGAATAATCCATCAAAATGACATTATCGTTCTAAACATAAACACAGAAAACAAAAATGCACCTAATTTAATAAAACAAATACTACTAGATTTAAAGTCACAAATTAGTCACAACACAATAATGGTGACTTTGACAGCTAACAGACATATACAGAATCCAAATAGTACAGAATACACATTTTTTTCATCAGCCCATGAAACTTTTTCTAAAATAGATCATCTATTAGTACACAGAATAAGTCTCAACAAATAAAGGACAACTGAAATAATCTCTTAGTCCATCTAACAGCAATGAAATAAAGTTATAAATTAGCAAGAGAAACTAAAGAAAATATACAAACTCATAGAGAATAAAAATACAGTGTTCAGGGACAGGAGAGATGCCTCAGTGGTTAAGAGCATTGATTGCTCTTACAGAGGACCCAGGTTTGGTTCCCAGCACCCACATAGCATCTGACAACCATCCATAACTCCAGATCCAAGAGATCTAATGCTCCCTTTTTGGCCTCCATGGCCATTGCACACATGGGGTATATTTACAAACATGTAGGAAAACACTCACACAAAAAACAAAATAACTCAAATTTTTTTTAAATCCAGCTTGGAGTTGGAGAGAAGGGTTTGTTTTTAAGAGCACTAACTACTATTTCAGAGGGTTTAAGTTTGATTCCCAAAACCCACAACACAGCTAACAATCAAATATAACTCCAGTTCCAGGGGATCTGATACCTTCTTCTGGCCCCCATGGCCATTGCATGCATGTGTTGCACACATACATACAAGTCAAACACTCATACATGTAAATAAAAATAAACAAATCATCAAAGAATATTTTAAAATATAGTGTTCAGTGGTGAATGGGACAGTGAAGAAATTAAAAAAGAAATAAAAATCATTGAAGTGGTATGAAAATAAAAATACAGCATGAAAATCTATGAGACACAGTAAAAGAAGACCTAAAAGGGAAGTTTATAACCATAAATACTTACATTTAAAAATTAGAAAGAGCTCAAACAAATGACTTAATTATGTATCTCAGGGCTTTCAAAAACAATAACAAGCCAAACCCACAAGGAGTAGACTGACTGCCTAGGGGGACAGTTTAGTCAGTAGGTAAAAGCACTAACCACACAAGCCTGATAACCCAAGGTTGATCCCTATTACACATAAAAATAAAGCCAGATAAGGTGGTACACACCTGTAATCCCAGCACTTCTGCAGGGGGATGAGAGGAAGAGAGCAAAGAATCACTAAGAAACTCACAGGCCAGGTAGACTGGAATAGGTAGTGCTGCAGTAGAAGCAATAAGAAAGATCCTGCCTCAACAAAGTGAAAGATGAGAACTGACTTCTGTAAGTTGTCCTTTAACCTTCACACATGTGGCATGGCATGAATTTCCCTGAAGACACATACTAGAAAAGCATAAATTGAAAGAAATAATTGAATCAAATGAAGATATTAATGAAATAGAAACAAAAATACAAATAATGAAACCAAGGGTTCTAGAGAAAATAAAGATCAACAAAATATTAAGCAAGTTAATCAAAAGAAAAGAATTAAGACCGAAATTAACACAATTGGAGATGTGAAAAAGGCATTAGAGATAGCAGAGGCTTTTAGATAAATAAGGAAAATAAAAATTGTGTTAGAAATTTTTTTTTAAAGAAAGTATTAGAACAGATTCAACTAAAATTCAGAAGTCATTAGGACATACTTCCAAACTTAATATCCCCTAATTTGGAAAGCCAAAAAGAAATAGATGAATTTCTAAATGCATATGACCTGCCATATTAATCCAAGATAAGTTACACTATTTTAACAAATCTGTAACAAGTAATGATCTTGAAGGACTAATACAATATTCCCCAACTAAAATAGACAGGATTCTGATGAATTAAAGACTGAATATTCCTAGACCTTTAAAGAATTAACATTAATCCATTTAAACTGTTCCATGAAGGAGAACAGAAAATACGCTTCTAAATGCTTTGAGAAGCTGGGCATCCAAGTCAGAAAAGTACAAAAATTAAATATAAAAGTGTGATGGTCTGAATGAGACTGTCCCCCTGTGGTGGTTTAAAAGAAAATATCCCCCATAGGCTCCAAGTATTTGGACATTTTGTCCCCAGATGATGGTACTGTTTTGGGAGGTCTTAGAAGGTATGGCTACCCTAGAGCCACTTGGAGAGTTCTTAAGCCTTGCCAGATCTCCATTTGCTCTCTTGCTTCCTGTGCCTGCTTGAAGATGTAGCGCTTAGCTTCTGCTTCTGCTTCAGCCATCTCTGGCCACCACACCTCTCTGCCATGACGGACTGTAACTCCCCTGGAACCGTAAGCTCAAATAAACTTTTCCTTCTATAAATTGCTTGGGTCAGTGTTTTATCACAGCAACAGAAAAGTGACTAATACAATAAATGGTACCAGAGAGTGGGCGGTTGGCTGTGAAGAACCTGACCATGTGGGGTTTTGAAGAAATGTGCAAGACATTGGAAGGTTGGGCTAGAAAAGCAGTTGACTGCTGTAAGAAGCTCTTAACAGGCTGTTTCTTGTAGGCACTTGGAAGGAAGTAGTACTGAGAAAAATGCAGTTCCAGAAGGAAATAAGGACTTAAGCAGAACTTGGGATATTTTAGCAAAGAGTCTGTCTGGAGTCTGTCCTAGACCAAAAAGCTTGCTTGAGGCTACGTTGAAAAGCAATGGACTAATTTCTCTGGTAGAAGAAATTTCAAGATGGACCAATGAAAAAATGGTGGTGTGGCTATTAATGGTAAATATTATGCAGCTCTACAGTGAAAGAGCGCAAATGAGGCAGAAAGAAGTAAAGTTTGGATTGAAAAAGAACACTAGGAAAATAAATGTTGAAGCCTTTGCTTGTGCTGGAGAGGATCCCATTGATAAGGAGATTAAAGTGATTAAGGAGGGGCCTAGAGATTCAAACTTAAACAATGAAGAGAGTGCCTCCAGGGTAAGACCACACCCAGTTAAGCCTCCAACTTGTGAAAGAAAAATGCTGCAGGGACCACTAAAAAGAAAAGCTTATAAAATGGATAAAGCAGGCTGGAATCCATCCCAAACTTGCAGTCAAACTTGGCAGTGTTGTTCACCTGGTGCTGGCTTTAGAGGCATGAAAGATGGAAGAGTGAAGGGGTTATCAATTCTTCCTCCATTGTTTCAGAGAGCCTTGGAAGCCAAGCAGTGTGCAGCAGGGATTCCCCTGCATAGAGAAGGCCCTGATAGGCCATTGCATGAAACTGTGTAGGTGAAGCATAGTTGGCAATGGAAACCCCAAGAAAATGTTCATAATGCCAGAGCTGTGAGGTATTTGCCAAGAAGACCTGCATACAGGGAGTGGTATCATCACAAGAGAGAGATGTGTGTTGCATGCAGCAAAGGTAGAGGGGCTGAGCCATCTAAGCCCTTTAGAAATAAAGTCCCAGAAGTTGGACATGGAGATACTGGATTTAGTGTTTGTCCTAATGGATTTTGGCCTTGTTTTAGTCTGGTATTTCCTTACTATCCCTCCATTCCTCCCTTTTGCAATGGTAATGTGTATTCAGCTCCACTGTATGTTGGGAGTATGTAATTTGTCTTTTGATTTTATAGAGGCTTACAGTTAAGATATTTACCTGAGTCTCAGAAGATACTTTGGACTGTTGACTTTTGAATAGTATTGAGACTGATAATGGCTATAGGGACTTTTAATGTTGGGCTAAATGCATTTTGCATTTAATATGGTCATGAGCCTATGGGGGCTGGGGGTGGAATGTGATGGATTGAGTGAAAATCTCTCCCATAGGCTCCAAGTATTTGGACATTTTGCCCCCAGATGACGGCGCTGTTTCGGGAGGTTTTAGAAGGTGGTGCTATCCTAGAGGAAGCACATCATTGGGGGTGGGCTTAGAAATTTCTTAAGCCTTGCCAGATCTCCAGTTGCTCTCTTACTTCTTGTGCCTGCTTGAAGATGTAGTGCTTAGCTTCTGCTTCCGCTTCAGCCATCTCTGGCCACCATACCTCTCTGCCATGACGGACTGTAACTCCCTTGGAAACGTAAGCTTAAATAAACTTTTCTTTCTATAAAATGCTTGGGTCAGTGTTTCTATCACAGCAACAGAAAAGTGACTTATACACCCCCATTGACTCCAAATTTTTAAATGTTTTGTCCCCAGCTGGTGGTGTTGTTTTGGGAGGTCTTAAAATGTGTGGCTATTCTGGAGGAAGCAAGTCACTGGAGGCAGGCTTGGAGAGTTCTTAAGCCTTGCCAGGTCTCAAGGCATTCTCAGCTTCCTGTGCCTGCTTGAAGATGTGAACACTTAGCTTCTGCTTCTACTCCAGCCACCACTACTGCCATGCCTTCCCACCATGATGGGCTATAATTCTTCTGGAACTGTAAGTTCAAATAAACTCTTCCTCTAATGACTTCTTTTAGCCACAGTGTTTTATCACAGCAACAGAAAAGTAACTAATACAAAAGGTATAGACCAATCAGTTTGAGCACTGATTTAAAATATTATCACAGATACTTGTAAATTAAGTTCAAGAACACATTAAAAAGATTATCATCATAATCAAATTGACTTCATTCCAGACATGCAGGAATGGTATAATATATGTGAATCAGTAAAGGCAATATGCCACATAAATGAACCCAAAGAGACAGCACATGCTCATCTCAATGGATGCAGAAAGGTCTTTGACAAAATCCAACTTCATGATAAAAGCTCTGAAGAAACTAGAATGGAAAGAATATATATTAAAATAGTAAAGACTGTATATGATAAACCCATAGTCAATATCATGCTAAATAAAGAGAAATTAAAAGCATTTCCTTGAATCTCAAGAACAAGACAGCTGTGTCTGCTCTTTCCATGCCTACTCAATACAGTGTTTGAAGTCTAGATCAATAAGAAAGAGATTACAAGGATACAAAAAATGGAAGGAACAACTCAAAGTATCCTTATATGCTGGTGATATGATTCTACATATGAGACCTAGTTCATGACCCTAAAGAGAAGTCTGACAGACTTCTGGGATCTTGCTCATATGAACTTAAAGCAATCATGACAACAAGCACAAGACCAGTGGAAACTCAAGCAGACAAAAACCAGCATAAAACTGAGGAAATGGGTTTTATGAGGAACTATTGGCAGCTGATCAGTTCTGGATGAGGGAGAGTTGATTTCCTTTTTAAACGACGCTGAACAGCCTCCAGTGGATTAATTCACACCAAGGGAAATCTGGGTACACAAACTTCACTCAATAGGCATTAACACATTTGACAAAATGCATGAAGTCCTGTGGGTGGGCTATGGGCAGTGCAAGAGAGAAAGGGGGTCCTAATATTGCTAAGATGTGTTTTTTGAAATTCACAAAAAAATAAAAATACGTTAAAAAAAAAAACCTAAAGACTCCAACAAAACCCCATAAAGTTGCTAACCACTTTCATTAAAATACTAGAATACAAAATTAATGCATAGAAATCAGTAGCTTTCCAACTTCATAATAAAAGACCCAGAGAAACTAAAAAATGGAAAGAATACATAATAAAATAGTAAAGATTACATATGACAAACCCACAGTCAATACCATGCTACCAATGGCAAACATGCTGAGAAATAAGCCAAGAAAACAGTACTATTTATAGTCATCTGAAAAAAAAATTACTCAAGCAAATGAAATGTTAAAATGTTATGAAAATGTTAAAACACAGAAAAAGAAATTGAGGAAGACACCAAAAGACAGAAAGACTTCCCTTGCATGTTAAAGGAAAAAGTAAGAACACATCACAATCTAAGCAAAGGCAAGCACTATTGAAATAAAACTTGAGCAGCTCAAGAATAAAGGCCAACAACTGACAAGTAGGACCCTGTAGCATTAAAATCTTCCTTAAAGAAGATGTAAACATCTAATTATGTGAAAAGAGATCCTACAGAATGGGAGAAAATCTTTACAGTCTACACACCTAGCAAAGTATTGATATCCAGATTATACAAAGAACTCAACAAATAAGATGTACATACAGTTGTGAAAAGACGAAATACAAATAGCCAATAAACATATTTAAATTTTCAATTTTGCTAGGCTTTAAATAAATGCAAATCAAAACTCTATTGAGATTCCATTGCAACCCAGTTAGAATGGCAGTTATTAAGAAATAACACAAAAGATGTAGACAAAAAGGATCCCTTCTACATTGCTAGCTAGACAATAATCTTGTCCACCCACTATGGAAGTCAATATGGAGACTTCTCACAAACATTAACAATAGATATTCAAGAGCACTGAACTCTGCAACTGCTAAGTATTTATCCAAAGGGCTCTAGGTGGATCTGTCACAGAAAACTTGCATATTAGTGCTTATTATAGCACTATTCACAATAGTTATAATATGGAATGAACGTAGGTGTACAATAGCAGAGGAATGGATAAAGATCATATTGTAAATAAACACAATGTAATTTTATTTTCAGCCAGAATGAATTATATATCACTTGTAGGAAAATGGATGCAGCCAAGCCTAATTACATTGGCTTAATTATATTTAAGCCAATCACATAAAGGCCAATATTGTTCCTAGATTTTATATACATAAATAAAAATCATGTATGGACACATATGACTTGAAAATAACAGTAAAGTTTTGCACAAATCCTTAAGGATTCTTCATACTATGTGTGTGCCAGGCCTGCAGAGCTACACAGTGTCTGTGTACTGATCAGGAATCTTCTGAGTTCCAATCTGTTAATAGTAGTGGCCCACACCAAAAGCAGGGATTCCTACTTAGATGACATTGGAGGAGAGGTCACAATTGAAACAGAGGTTCAGAGAAGCAGGAAAGCTAATAACAGGATGAGCTGGAACAAGGTAGGCGTAGGAAAGGAAAAGTCAGCATGTAGGAATGACATGTTTTCTAAATCAGTTCATCTCCATATAGCACTAAAAGGCCTATGCTTTGTCTCAACACTTAGTTCTTGCGTGCTGTTGCATAGAACTATCCTCCAACAGACAGAATGGACAGATGCCTTCTTCCTAAACTTTGTTGCACCCTCTCACCTAGGATCATCACAGCTAAGCTTGTTGACTATTACACTCCACAAGTAAGGAGGTGCAGGGAGAGTCAGCTACATTTCCCAGCCTAAGAGTTGGTCCTGGTCATAGAAGAGGAAGGTGCTATGGGTTTTTAATTTGAAGAAGTCTTGGGATCTCTCATTATTTGTGCAGCTAAGAGGAAGTCAGCATCCATGCTAAGATGAAGACTTTCCAGCATGGCCGTAGGAAGGGAAGCAACCATTCTCCTGTAAGTAAGCCCTCAACCATTTCTCTGTAAGTTACTCAATAAACTCACTGGTTTTCCAGACTGCAGTTTGGTGAAATCAGATCTGTTTGTTGAGTGTGAGGGAACATCATTTGCACTTCCCAGAGGGAATTTTAGCTACTCATGCAAAAGCTTGTTCTTTAACCAGACCTAGATAAATAAGGATGTGAGAATAAAAAAAGAAAAAGTTCTAAGTTGGATTATCTATCTACCTGCCTGGATCAAAATTTTGTTATTTTTGAGAACTGCATTTAGTTTTCAGTAATTAATTGAATAGTTTGGGAGTCTATTCAAGTCTAAACACTTTCCTCTTGTAAATGGAACAACAGCCACCCATTAATGAAGTGTTTATTTTAAGCATTTTAAGAAAAGCAGGAATAATTCTGTGATATGACTAAACTCTCATCCACAAGAACCCCCAGAATCTTCAAGCACATTTGGGAAACCAGGATATACCCAAACTTCTTTTTAATTCTATAAACCATACATTCCCTATTTCACTGTTCATCACACACCCCCTTGTTTTACATGAACTCTTCCACATGGATGTATGTCATGTAACAAAACTCTGACTTAAAGAGCTCAAGAGTTTTCATGCTTAACGTTGTTTCCACAGTGAATCCTCTCCCAGAATTTAACTGCTAAACTCTAAGTCCATAGCTGACATATAAAACAAGACTAGGCTCTTCTCAATACAGAACTTAGAGCTGTGGCACCTTCAGTGAAACTGAGACCACAAGGCAGAGTTCCTATTCTATCAAGAGGTTGTAGATAGGCTCATGATTCTATGTTGACAAGATTTGCACATCAGCCAAGAGTCTGACCTAAAAGAGGAACTCAAGTATAAGCCAAGGGTTATTTACAGCTTTCTAGCATTCCCAAGGCAACCTGGCAGGCTCTCTGGTAAAGCAACAGACATTCTTACTTGTTTCTTATTCTGTCCAAGCAGCAGATGAGTCACATAGCTACAATCAAGACGACCTGTTCATATTTCTCCTTCACACAAGTTAATCAGCATGGTGAAAGCAGAGAAGGCCAAGAGAGGGAAAGCACACTCGCCTTATTGCCAAAGGGAATGGGGGTAGAGGCATAATCACTGAGCAGTGTTTGGGCTTGAATCAGCTCCTCCTTAGCACACAGATGAACACAGTTGGCTTTTATATTCAGCTTCATATTTTTAATTTGTTAGGATTGTTTGCTCAACAGTTTAAAAAGAAAAGAAATTCTATCTGCTCAACCAATTAATTTGGCTATGAATGTGGAAATGTGAATTCACAGGAGCAGAATTAAGTATAGTCAGCAAATGTTATCCAAGTACATCTTATTGAAGATCACTAATTTTAATTTTTCTAAGAAACTTCCTCTACCCCAAGCCATATTTCTTCCTTGTGAACCAAACCATCTTCAAAAACTCCCCATTGTAGCAGTAGTCATTCCCGTAACGTATGTCAATATCATTTAGACTTTAAAATTTGAAATTAGTTCCCACTATGAAAACAATTAAAATTTAAAATATCCTAATCTCCAGAATGTAAATTGCACATTCAAAGAAACTATAATACTCTGACTTGGAAAATTATCAAATCTAGCCAAGTAGAACAGAAAATCAAAAGGGCAAAATCATACCCCATGTAAAGAAAGCAGCTGCATCCTAACCCTAGTAATTTTAAAAAAATAAATATTTTATTGATTCTTTTAGAGTTCATACAGTGAGTTTTGATCATATTCACCAGAAACTTCTCCCCTGTAGTTCCTCCACCCCATCCCCCTACCCTCCTAACTTTGTGCCCTCTTTTGCTTTTATCAAATAACCCAACTCCAACTTGTGCTATCTGTATATTTCTGCGTATGCAGCCATCCAGTCATTCCCCAACCTCTGACTCTGACAATCTTTCATCTTTCTCTTCCATAATAGTCCCTGAGCCTTGGGAAGTGGAGAGTGATATAGATATTTGATTTGTGGCTGAGCACTTCACTGACATTCTCTGCACTTGATCAGTTGGGAGTTTCTGTGTTAACTGCCATCTATGGCACAAATAAATCTCTCTGATATGGTGGTCTGAGAGCTGTACTAATCTATGGGTATGTAGATACAAATTTAAAATGCAGTTTGATACCATGTACATTTAGTGAAATAATATTAGGTTCACCCTTGGGGCCTGTGAGCTCCCCAACCATGGATTCTTGGCCATATTTACAGTACTAGGCATGTGTTTCCTCCTGTGGAGCAAACTTAAGTACAATCAGTAAGCTATTGGTTACCCCCATAACAGTCATGAAACTATTGCACTCATGGGCCTATCTTTCCATGCAGTACACAGGGTTCACAGCTGAATAATATTGTTGGTGGCTTTTTCTCCCAACAGCCTGCATAACACTTTCTAGTACTATGATAGCTAGCAAGCAGGGAGGAAGATTCCATGCCATACTGATTTGATTTCTCCATGTCCTATGACCAATGTGTCTTCACCAATAAGATCTTAAGGTCTGGTGGAAAACTAAGAGCAACCAGCAAGAGACTGTATTATGTGGGGGGTTCCGTGTGTTTTTAAAAACACTGTTATAGTTAGTTATCCCTCTTCCCATTCCATCCTCTGCTCATCCTCTCTCCACTTAAACCTCCCTCCCTCCCCATTATCCTCCATTTGCCTGTTTGTATCACCTGCATTCTACTATCTCCCTCCTTAAAAATTTTTTTCTTTTTCCCCACCAGAGGTCCCTTTCCACTTTCCTGGATTATACAGATATTGTAAGTTAAACACATAAATTGAAAGAGTTAATGTTAGGATACACATTTAGGTGAGAACAGGTGATGTTTGTCTTTCTGGGTCTTGTTTACCTCACTCAGTATAATGTTTTCTGGCTCCATCCATTCATATGCAAATTTTATAATTTTATTTTTTCTTCACAATGGAATAAAATTTCATTAAATTAAAAGCTTCTGGACTGCAAAAGAAACTGCTAATTGAATGGAAAAAAAAATTACCAGCTAGCTATACATGCTATACATGTGACAGAGAAGTGTCTAAAACATACATGAAACAAACTTTTCAATGTATTCAGCATCTTTAGTCATCAGAGAAATGCAAATTAAAACTACTTTGAGATTTCCTCTTACCTCAGTCACAATGGCTGAAATTAAGGAATCGAAAGATCCCAAATGCTGCTGAGGCTGTGGAGAATATGGAACCCTCATGCACTGTTAGTAAAAGTAAAAAGAGGTATAGCTACTAAGGAAATCATTTTGACATTTCCTCAGAAAACTAGAAACAGATCTACCATATGACCCAACTAGATCACATCTGGACATATAACCAAAGGACTGTATTTCCTACTACAGAGACACATGCTCAGCCATGTTCATAGGTGCTCTATTCTCAATAGCTAAGATAGGGAAACAGACTATGTGTCCATAGGTTGGTCAGTGGATAATGAAAATGTATTAGCTATATACAATGGAATTTTATTAACCTGTAATCATAATAATTTTACCAGTTGTATATTTAAAATGAAGGGCACGAGGAGTACAGAAGAAAATTTGATGGCACTAATCTTAGTTCATCACACTAGCAAACCAAAATATCAGTCAAGAAATACATATGATGAAAAGCAATTGTCCACTGCATTGTGAAAGAGAAACCTGTAATATAGTATAGGAATTTAATGTCAAACTATATTTGAAGGACCATTTCAAGAATTAAGTGAGAAAGTGATGTCTAGCAGATGCCTTCCAGTTTAAAAGCATACTCTAGGCAGAAAGATCAACAATTCCAACTGAGGTAACTCATTCCTAACACTGGGTTTTTTATTTGGTAGCCTGTGGTGTTTAGTAGGAGCATTGTCTCCTTATTATAGAGTAACCAAATTTAAACTATTTTTGTATTCACATACGAATAGATTTTAGGAAGCTTCTACTGTAGTGAGTTTTCACATGACTTTTCCAATAGGTCTTTAGTGTTACTTAGTCCTCCTATATTCCTTCCACTACCTTGGACTCCATCCCCAACCCCATTTAATCCTTCCTGTTTTGGGGGTGGATCAGGAAGGAACTGGGGGGAACAGATAAATATATCCAAGATACAATGTATGAAATTCTCAAAGAATTAGTGAAAATATTTTTTAAAGAGAAAGATTTACAATGTCAGAAGATTCAGAATCCTCACACATAGGCAAACCACTGTAAGAACAGAGAACTCATCTTGAACAGTGAGATAAGACATGAAGATGAGCATTTCAAGGTTTAAAGAAAGTCTGTACCCAACATAGATCCAATAACACAGGAGTTGGACAGTGGGAAGCAGAGAGAGACAGAGAGAGACAGAGGAGAGAGAGAGAGAGAGAGAGAGAGAGAGATACTTTGCCTAATTTTCTGTATAACTTTCATATTTCTATGGACTTAGATTCCCCATGTTTAAGATTTCAAGTTACATACATGAAATCTGCTGAGGATATTTAGTCTTGCAGTTAAGTTTAAGTGGAATTAATCAGCTAAAAATTTTGTTTAGCTAGAGAGTATGTTTGGAATCATCATCTTGATCTCTAATACATATTAGTCACTGATACAGATGAAAGTTACAGATATATGAATAATAATAATAATTAATAATAATAATAATAAACTGGGAATTTTTGAGCATCAGTGAACACAACAAAACTGAGAATTTCTGAAAATACAATTATATCTGTTCCATCTACAGTCTGATCTGTGCTTCCAAAACTTGAAGAGTAAGAAGGAGACATAATACTCAAGTAATATAGTATTGATGGTTATATAATTTAACTTAAATCATCTCTCAAGAGTTTACAAAAGATGGAATTGTCTAAACTATACTCATATGTTTAGGTTTCAAGAAAGTACTAAGCGCTATTACTAGACCATTATCACTTTAATTTTCTAGGGCTGGTTTGGCTTGGTTTTGTGTGGTGTTAGGGTTGTACCTAGGTCTTTACAAGTGCTCTATCATTGTAAAAATTCTTACAAAGTGAGATAAAAGACCACAACATTTTAGTCATACTGAATGATCCTCATGCCTGTGTGCTAAGACCTCTGATTAATAAAAATGCTTCTTTCTGTTTTCTTCACAGAAAAGCACCTGGAACTGGATGGCTGAAACAACAGAGATCTGTTGAAGCCTCCATTGAGGGCACCTCAAGGTTTTGAATGTCAGAAGTCCAAGATCAGGGTCTGGCTTCTTGAGGCCTTCTCCTTGGCCTGTATATGACTACCTTCTTCAGTTCTCTTAACATGGTCACCCCTGTGTGTCTGTGTCCTGATTCTTTTCTTCTAAGAAGAAGATTAGTCATATTGGATTCAGACATACCTATACGACTCCATTACACTTTAATTACCTCTTTAAATAGTTTATCCATCTCTAGACTGGACAAGCTAGCTCACATGTTTACTCCCTGCACATGGGCTTAAGGCCAGTCTGGTCTACATAATGACTTTGCAGTCAGCCAGATGTGCACACTGAGACCCTGCTCAAAAATAAAATAAACAAAATAAAGTAAAAAGGATTCTATCTCCAAATATAGTCACATTAGGAAGTTCTGAAGTATTAGGGATTAGAAGAAATTCAAGAGTTGAATTTAGCAAGATACTGTTAGAAATAGGATTTAACTGACAACCGAAAAATGCAGAAGAAAACTCTGTTTAAAGTTCTAAACGAGCTCCTTCTAGCCCTAGGCACAGGCCCACTTATTCTCTTGGCACCCCAGACCTCCAGACTACCCTCTTGGTGCAGATCTCACCACTGCTTCCTGATCCTTTGCACGCAGACCAACCCAATTCTACAGTCTACTTCCCTAGAGTTCTCACAGCTTACCCCTACCCCTAACTTGCCTTTGCACACCTGAGACCAGTCTTCTTCTCTGCCTGTCCCTACTTACAACATGCCTGGGATTCCTGAGACTAGCCTCCTCCCCTGAATCCTACTTCTACCTAGAAAGCCTCTCAAATAATACTGTGCCTGCTGACTAGAGGGAACCAGACCTCAGGAGGAAGCCTGAGAACATCTGATCCTCATCTCACTTGGGCCTCTTTGAGAACTCCTGAACAGCTAGACTAAAGTCATCAGGCCCCTCCAATATAAAATCAAAAGAAAGACCCTGAAGCATAGACCAATCAGCTTTTCATACCCAATAAAAAAACAACAAAGATACATAAGTATACAAACAGAAACTCAAAAAAAGGAAGGCTTGAGTCTCACACAAGAATCAGAAATTGATTTTCCCTTATCTACCACCACCCCATGCTCTGCTGGCCTCTATCATAGGCGGGCTGCAACTCCTTCACCTCAAGTCCCAGGACTAGCTTCCCAAGCCAGATTAGCTAAATACCCTACCATAGATCCCTAAGTCTTTACCCAGGTGGTTCCTTCACCGCCAAATTCCCAGCTTCCAGATAAGGCAGACAGACTGCTCAGCCAGGATTCTGGTAAGCCAGATCCAGCTCACTGCCTCACTACCCCATTTCTCTCATCCACCCCCAACCCATCCCCTGCTGGCCTCTCTCACAGGTGAGCTCCAATTCCTTCAGCTCAGGTTCCAGGACTAGCTTCCCAAACCTGATTAACTCTAAACCCTACCATGGATCCCTAATACTCCCCCCACAGGCACCACCAACTTCCAAACTTCCTGATCAAGCAAACAGAACTGCTCAGTCAGGGCTAGGACCTAACAAGAACTTGAAATACCCACCAATTTGTCTTCTGCACCTGAACAAGAAATAACTAAGCTACATAAACAATATTAATAGAACCAAAATTAATTAAGCAAAGGGTAGAAGTTCCTGTTGAACACATAACCAACAAAGAATATCCATGTGCCCAAATGGCAATGTAAAACACAAACAATATTAAAACCAGGAAATATGTCCCCAATAAAACCCACAAGGCCTACAGAAGTGCGCAGCATTGAGAAACACCCTGTAGCACCCTGACGCAGAATTTAAAAGAACAACTATAAACACGATCAAAGAACTTCAAGTAAACACAAACAACTCAAAGAACTCAAAGAGGAAAGGCATAAACTTTTCACAGAAGCCCAAGAATATACAAATATGCAAAACAATTCATAAATTGAAAAGTGAATTCACTAAAGATATAGAAATAGATATAGAAGAAAACCCAAATGGAAATGAACGCAGGACTGAAAAACTCAATAAAACAATTAGAAACAACAGGAGAATGTCTCACAAGCAGAATGAATGAAATGGAAAACAGAATATCAATACTGGAGGGCAAAGTTGAAGATCTGGACTCCTTAAAAAAAGACTATGCAAAATTCAATAAAATATGGGAATGGAATACTCAGGAAATGTGGAACAACATGAAACAACCAAATCTATGTATTATAGGCATAAAGGAAGAAGAAGAAACTCAAACCAATGGCATCGAACAGATCTTCAATAGGATTACAGAAGAAAACTTTCATAAATTAAGGAAAGATTTACCTATAGAGATTCAAGAAGCACAGAGAACACCATTAAGACATGATCAAAACAGAAAGTCCCTATGACATATTATAGTAAAAACATTAAATGTACAGAACAAAAAGAGGGTACTGAAATCTAGAGAAAATGAACAAGTTGCACATAAAGGAAAGCCCATTAGAATTACTGCTGACTTTTCAATGTAACTTTCAAAGCCAAAAGATCATGGACCAAAGTATTCCCAGTTCTAAACAACCATAGATGCCAACTCCAAATACTTTATCCACCAAAAGTATCTATCAAGGTTGAAGGGGAACAGAAAATTTTCCATGACACAAATAGGTTGAAAGAATTCATGTCTTCCAAACCAGCACTATGGAGACTACTTGAAGAAATACAAAGGACCAAAGAAAGGAATAAGTATGCCCCAGAGGCCACAGAAAGAAATTAAGAAAGGTATAACAACGGAAACACAAATAGGGCCACAAACACAAAGAAATTAAAATGACAGTATATAACACATACCTTTCAATAATAACATTAAATATCTATGGCTTCAACTCCCCTGTCAAAAGACAGAGGCTGGTACAATGGATCAAAAAAGAAAATCTATTTTTTGTTTTTGTTGTTGTCTTCAAGAAACTCAGCTTATCTTCAAGGACAGACAATATCTTAGTGTGAAAGGTTGGAAAAATATTCCAAGCAAATGTCCTTAGGAAGCAAGCAGGTGTCACAATTTTAGTATCTGACAAAATAGACATCAAATAAAAACTTATCAGAGGAGATACAGAGGGTTACTTCATTCTAAACACAGGAACAATTGACCAAGAGGATATTACTATCATGAACATCTATGCATCAAACTCTGGAGCACCCAATTCATAAAATCAGTAGTCCAGGAGGATAAAACAGAAATTAACACCAACTCAGTGGTGGTGGGCAACTTTAATACCCCACTTTCTTCAACAGACAGGTCAATTGGAATAAGAATAAGCAGAGAGACCTCTGAATTAAATGACATACAACGTGAAATAGACCTAACAAACATATACAGAATATTCCACACAACCACCAAAGAATAGATTTTCTACTTAGCAGTTCATGCAAGTTATTCTAAAATTGGCCACATTCTGAGGCACAAAACAAATCTCAACAAATACAAAAAAACTGAAATAATTTGTTGTCTTCCATCAGACCACAGTACAATAAAGCTTCTAATCAACAGCCAAAGAAGCTCTAATAAATACATGAAAGGAAGGAAATTAAACAACACATGCCAGAATCATGAATGGGTCAAAGAAGAATCTAAGAAAGAAATAAAATTATTCCTAGAACAAAATGCAAATGAGAACACAACACAACAAAACCTCTGGGACACCCTAAAACAGTTCAAAGAGGGAACTTTAGAGCTCTTAGTGCCTACATTAAAAAATCGGAAAGAGCAATGTAAAAGACTTGACAATAAAACACAAGACTCTGGAAAGGAAAGAACAAACTGACCCCAAATCTAGTAGAAAGGAAGAAATAACAGAACTCAGGGCAAAAATTAATGAAATAGAAACAAAGAAAACAATACAAAGAATCTATGAATCTAAGAGTTGGTTCTTTGAAATGTTAAACAAGATACACAGACCCTTAGGCCAAATCCTTAGAGCAAATCCAAATCAACAAGATCAGAGATGAAAGGGGGAAACATCACAACAAACACACACACACACAAAAAAAAAATCTAAAACATTGCAAGAGAATATGTTAAAAATCTACACTCCAATAAACTTTAAAACCTAAAAGAAATGGATGAATTTCTAAAATCATGGCCACCACTAAGGTTAAAAGAGGGGATCAACAGCCTAAACAGCTCCATAACAAATAAGGAAATTGAAACAGTAATACAAAACCTTCTGACTAAAAAAGCCCAAACCCAGATGGATTCACAGCAGAATTCTACCAGACATTCAAAGAAACTCTGTACCAATACTGTTTAAATTATTCAAAAAGATAGAAACAGAACTCCCAAACTCCTTCTATGAAGCCAGTATCACTCTAATACCCAAACCAGGTAAAGATATAACAGAAAAAGAATGCTATAGACCCATATCCTTAATGAACATAGATGCAAAGATACTCAACAAAATACTTACAAACTGCATACAGACACATATCACAAAGATTATCCACCACCATCAAGTTGGCTTTGTTCCAGAAATGCAGGGATGGTTCAACATACATAAATCAATAAATGCAATAAAACATATAAATGGACTTAAAGACAAAAAACACATGGTCATCTCAATAGATACAGAAAAGGCAATTGATGAAATCTAACATGCATTCATTTTAAAAGTCCTAGAAGGAATTGGTCTGGAGGGAACATACCTCAACATAATTAAAGCTATATACAACAAACCCATAGTCAACATCATCCTAAATGGGGAAAAACTGGAAACATTTCCATTAAAATGGGGAACCAGACAGGGCTTTCCACTATCTACATTCCTTTTCAACATAGTGCTTGAAACTCTTACAAGAGCAATAAGAGAAGAGAAGGAAATTAAAGGAGTACCGACTGGAAAACCATAGGTCAAATTAGCCCTATTTGCTGATGAGATGATATTATACATAAGAGATCCCGAAAACTCCACTAGAAAACTATTAGAATTAATATTTTCAGTAAAGTGGCAGGATACAAAAATCAATCTACAAAAATCAGTAGCCTTCTATATGCCAATAACACGCAATCAGAAAAAGCAATCGAGAAAACCCTCCCATTCGCCATAGCCTCTTAATATACATAGTATGAATGTTAAGAATAAGCCTAACCAAAGACATCAAAGATCTCTAAAATGAATATTTCAAAACTCTAAAGAAAGAGATAGAGGAAGACACTAGGAGATGGAAAGACCTACCATGCTCATGGATTGGCAGAATCAATATTGTGAAAATGACCATGTTACCAAAAGCAGTTTATAGATTCAGTGCATTCCAAATTATGACATTCTTCATAGAGCTTGACAAAATCATCCTAAAATTCATATGGAATCACAAAAGACCCCGGATTGTCAAAATAACCTTTGACAAAAAGAACAATGCTGGGGAGACCACCATACCAGATCTCAGATTATATTACAGAGCTATAGTCATAAAAACAGCATAGAACTGGCACAGAAATAGACTCATAGATCAATGGAACACAACAGAAGACCCAAAAATGAGTTCATATAATTTCAGTCACCTGATATTTGACAAAGGTGCTAATAACACACAATGGAGGAAATATAGCATCTTCAACAAATGGTGCTGGCATAACTGGATCTCCACCTGAAGAATAATGAAAGCTTACTCTTATCTTTTACCCTGCACAAAAGTCAACTCCAAATGAATCAAAGACCTCAATATAAAACCTGAAACTCAGAAACTGTGAAAAGAAAACATAGGCAGCACCCTCCAAGATATAGGCATAGAAAAGGACTTTCTAAATCAGACAGGAGCTGCCCAGGCACTAAGGCCAGCAATCAGTAAGTGGGACCTCATTAAATTACAAAGTTTCTGTACAGCAAAGGAAACAGCTAAGGAAGGAAAGAGAAAACCCACTGAGAGGGAGAAAATCTTCATAAGCTACACGTCTGGGAGGTGGAAAAAGTGGGTGTAATCAGCAGGGAGGAGAGGGGGGGAGGGACCCGCAAGGTACCATGGTGTAGGGAAGGGAGGGAAGTCAGGAGAGGAAAGATGATGGGAGTCAGGAGGTAGTAGGAGGAGGGTGGGAATAATCTGGCACTGTGACTAGGAAGGGAGGGAGGATGTAAGCCAGATGGGAGAAAAAGTGTGGAGAGGAGTGAATCTCAGGGGGCTAAGAAAACATGAGGTAAAAGTGATGTCCTAAAATCCCTGTGAGAAATGCACATAGAGAGCCTGAACATTAATGCATATGTATACCTGGGAGCTTCTTAGCAGGGAATGTAGTGACAGATAAAAGAGACCTCCCTTAGAGTAACAAGAACACCATACAGCACTCATCAAAGAAGGTTCTTTTTGGAACAGATGGAGGCTACTGCAGAGTTGCACATCTGGTCAGGCACAGAGAACAAATGTCTGGGAGATTCCCAGTACTAGGTGACACATTTGCAGCCAAATCTCTACAACATGGAACATAGCGGAATAAGGGGTAGAGAAAGGGCTAATGCAACTTCAACTCTCACCAGTAAGGCTTCCATGTACATCAGAGTGTAATGCAAACAGAAGGCCACAACTGGCCATGTTTTGGAGAATAAGAGACTGTAGTGTGTAGGATGGGACTTCTATATAGAACCTCACCCACCCACAGTTCAGGCACCAATGCAGAAGAGGAGGCAGAAAAACTGTAAGAACCAGGGCTGGTTCGTGAATGTAGGGAGGTAGAGGATTCCAGGTCACTGGAGGCTTTTTCATATGAGCCTGTGGCAGCTATGGCATCGACTCTGGGACCCATGTCAGCTCAATTAAACAAGGCCCAAAGGGTAAGTGAGAAATAGGTGGCAGGCAAGCATTAGATTGAGAACTATTTGAGACTGATTGCTGATTGGTAAGGGAGAGTATGACATATATCACCACTGGACGGGCTCACTAGATGCCAGTGGATGCATTTACACTGAAGGGCATTTGGATACAAACAGCTGAATGAATAGGACTCAGCATGTATGGCAGAGTCCATGGCAGGGTTCAGTGGGGAGATAGGGGGAGGCATGGATGGGGGAAGGGGTCTGGATTGAGTGGGAAATGTATGAAATTTTAAAAGCTCAATTAAAAAAAAAAAGTTCTATTCAAGGGACTGGATAATGGCTCAATGTTAAGAGCACTGATTGCTCTTGCAAAGGACCTGGATTCAATATCCAGCACCCACCTGGCAGCTAACAACCATCTATAATTCCAGTTCCAGGGGAAGTTGATGCCCTCTTCTGCTTTCCACAGGCATTGCATGACATGGTACACTTACATACATGCAGGCAATGCATTTATATACATAAAATAAAACACTAAATTTTTTTTAAAGTTCTAATTAATTAATTTGCTGGAAAGAGCTATTTTGAGTAAAAAATTAAATGAAAAAAGAATCCAGAGCTACATGTGTATCACTGGGTCTGGCTGCCTCTGTGAGAGCATTTGCTCAATACAGGTGATCCTGACCTTTATTTCTTCCCACCTTCAAGACATTAAAAACAAGACAGATTTCAGGCCATGTTGAAGATGTGGAATTTAAGAAGGCATATTAATTGCTTACAACTTCATTAAACTGGAACTCCATAGGGAAACATCATGGGAAACTGCTTATATTAACCAAGATAAGGAAGAAAATCTTTTAAGAAACTTTAAGAGTTCCTTATCAAAATGTTTTCAATAAATTTAAATACACAAAAAGACTAAAATATTAATGAGACACTACTTTAAATAACTAAATTTTTTCTCAGGATAAAAGTGGAATAATTGCAACTAAAAGAAATTTAAACTCAGATGAGACACGATGGAAGAATTACAGAAGTAGGAAGTTTTCTGAGAATGAAACTATTGCCCTGAATTTGGTATAGAAACAACAAAATAGGAACTATAAAAACATTCAAGTGCTGTTAATGAAGTTATAATTTTTAGCACATATCTGAGGGCCTAGGAGTTAGCCATATTTTGGGACAGAAAGATAAGTATGGAAAGGGTCACTGTTTAACAAAAATACCATACTTCTTCTTCTTCTTGAAACAATGGTTGGTTCTTCCTCTAATCAGCAGGATTCTATTTCCATTGAAGAGTTTAAACCAGCCCAGAAAAGACCAAGGCCTGACTTGAACAATTCATCATTTGAAGCCATAACCTTATCATCTTTCTCTTTGTTGTTTAGGCTGGACAATCCAAAATTAGGGAAGAAGAAACCACTAAAACAACTAAAAGCATGGTGGGGGTGGGAAGGTTGGATTTTAGTTTTCCCTCCTCTTATGGAGAGCTTTTCTCTGTATGAGTATGTGAATTTTCATCTTTTAATAAAAGTTTGCTTATTGCTTTCTGCTGATATAAGATTTTTCCTGCATTTTAATCCTTTATTAACTGAGAAAATGAACCTGACCCTTAGACATGATCATCTTCCAACTCCTCTCTGTAATATATCTTCTTTACCTTTTCGGTATCACAACGTATAAATGAAGAAAAGAACGGGACTGAGGTAATCACTGAGTGGCTGAAAATAATCCAGCTCTAGCTAAATATATACCAACTTACTAATTTTGAAAGCTCAATTACATACAACACAGGTATAATAAAAATAAATTAATGCCAAAACCTACAACAGTGAATTTGCAAAATACTACCATCAAAAAGCATTAAAACAACAACAAAGCACATTTTTTTTAAAGTTAACAGATTACTTTGAAATGAATGACCATTTGACAGCAGCTTTTCAACAGCAGCTCAGGAGACAGGCAGCATCTTCAGGATAAGACAGTGATTGGAGCTGGAATTCTGTGCAGAGTCAGGACAGAAGACTCTTGCCCAGCCCAGTTATACTCAATGAACCTCACACCATGTGCTAGGGCTGTGGTAGCAAGTACCTCTGATTGGACGTCTGCAGTTATCCCAGAAGCCTGTTGGCTGTGGCTACAACAGATGACCCATGGCTGCTTAGGGAATCTTTTGCTTTGGTCATGGCAGCTTCAGTAGTACTCTGCCCCAGAAGTCTCTACCTCACAGCTTCTCTGAATGATATAACAGACTTCAGACCTCTGCAACCAAGTCTGCAGGAGCACCTCCACCACCCAGAGGCCCTGCATATGGTTCAGCTGTATACATATATGCAGAGAAGTTTTCAACTTCATCAAATCAGTTCACACCAACCCCTTATGATGCAATGATAAATCCAAATAAAGCCTCTTTGGAGTGGTTTCATTTTGCTTATTATTTTTATGTGTATGATTGTATTGCCTGCATGTGTGTAAGTGTACCCATGTCATGCAAGGCCTAAAGAGGTTAGAAAAGGGAGTAAGATTCCCTAGAACTGGAGTTATGGATGGTTTTTAGCCACCATATAGGTGATGGGAATCAAACCGGTGTCTTCTATAAGAGTAATCAGTGCTCTTAACCACTGAGCCATCTCTCCAGACCCTAATTTGCTTATTTGTGATTTCTACTTGGAGTAGAGCAGGCTGAGCTGGTAAACCCAAAAGTTGAGAGCCACTGGCATTCAAAGCCCAGAGCTGTTAACACTCAAGCACACTTTGTCTTTTTGTGACTTTTATCCGAGTTGAGCAATAGAACCTTGGACCAACTGGTAACAATTCTTTTTTGTTTTTCCATTACTATTTTTTTATTTTTTAAATAAATTTATTGAGAATTTCATACATGCATATAAGGTGTTTTGGTCAAATCCATGCCCACTCCCTCCCTTCCAACTCCTCCCATATCTCCCCATCACTTTTTTCTGATAGCTTCATGTACTTTTTCTTCTTCTTTATTTATCTTTACAGGGCTTTTGCCTACTCTAACATTCCCCCCTCTGAAGAGGTAACCCTAAAATCCTTTAAGGATTAGGTATAAGCTCCCAAGTACTTTCAACGTTTTTGGCCTTAGGAACAGAGTATGTTGCTAAGAGGCCCAAGGACATTTTGACTTTTAGCCAAGAAACTGGCTACTTTTCCTTGGGGTCTTTTTACTCTAACTGCCTAGCCAATTCCTACCTGCTGTTCTTGTCACAGCATCCTCTGAAGAGGTTCCCCAAATTGCCAATAAGGAATAGGGACACAGACCTCTCTGGCTTCTTCCATGCTGAACAGGGACACAGGGTGAGACAACTGGAGTACACCTTCAGTGGGTCTATCTAAAAGACTCCCAAATTGCATAACTCTTATCTCTAAGGGGAGAAGAAAGTCCTTGAATCGTGAATAGGAAATGAAAAGGAGAAGTAAAAGCAAGAATAATTAGCATTACAAGTTCTAGACAGGGAGCTAAAAAAAAAGTTAGAACAGGGAAAATTTCAAATGGTCATATGAGAGTCCATTGGAATTTCTTGACAAGAGCTTCCAAAAGCATCCCTCTATTGGGTTTTCTCATTTTTCTTTTGTCTGCCAAGGCTGGACTCGAGAGTGATGGATTCAGGATTTGCTTTCAGGTATTTTGATAGCTGTTGTGGTGGTTAGAATCAGTTTCAGTTACCTCTCAAAGGCTTCTAGATAGACTAGAAAACAAATTTATCCATCATTTTTGAACAATATCCTGTGGTCTCCCTTAGCTACATGTGGGCACTACAGTATTGCAGACCAAGATTTGAAGTCTTAGATCTGAACAGCACTTTCTGGTTAGGAACAAAGTCATCAATAAGAAATAGATGTCTAAATAACTTTTTATATAGACCTAAGCCTAATATCTGGGAAGTGTAAGCCCTTGAACTCTTAAAGAAATATACTGATGACTTTACTCTTTGGTTATACTTTTCTTTGCGGTGTTTAAGACCATACAGTTGGCCCAAGTGAATCAATTTATTTTTACACTTAAGGTCATTTGAAGATCTGTTCCTCAGGGGTCACATGAGCTTAGGAGGAGCTCCTGGCTTTTTTCTTTTACCACCAACTGGTAACAATTCTAACATGTGGAAGCTCCACCTTAATTTGACACAACACAGAAAGGTTTACCTTGTCTGGACATGGACAAGACTGATAGATTTAATGTCTTGTAAGAATGATATTGAATTAACACATTTTAAATACAGTTTTCTGAAAGCTGATATTTTTTAAATAAATTCTATAAATACTCATCAGAGAGAAGAAGGGTATCACAAAACAGCGCATCATAGACACGTCTACTACGTGGTGTATGGTAGTATGGTGATGGACAAATTGGAAGAAGCTGACTCCCTAAGTGAGTGCATGGAGCTGTTTTGTCAGCTGTCCCACTTGCTTTAGGACTGTTACATGAAGGAAAAATAGACTTCCACCATCTTCAATCACTTTTACTTTTAAATTTAAACTGCACTTGAATCTAAGTTTACTATTTGTGACCTAAGCATTTAATTTTGATCACCGAATTCTGAGTTATGTAATACTTATAAGATATCTCTTTTTGTCCTTATAGTAAGTAATAAATTTATTTTAAAACAATTCTTTGGTGTCGATATAACTTTGCCATGTTTTTGGTATGTCTCTTTTTAAAAATTTTTTATTGAATTTTGTATATTTCATACAGAAAGTCATTTTTATACCCTCTTCCCCTTTGGCACCCATCTGTACTCCCTCACCACTGGAGTTCATACCTTCTGTCATTTGTGTGAAGGCCTATCATGTAAAGTTAGTGTCCCCAGATGTCTTTCAGTGCAAGTTCATCCACTAGGATCTAGTCAGTCTATATAGAGTCCCTCCCTTTAAGAAGATAAGCTCATTCTCACCCAGCAGTAATCAACTGCCAATAATTCTTCGACTAAGATTGGGACCTGCTGTTCATTTCCACGGTTCTGCACTGTATTTTTGTCTGCTTAAGTTTGCATGGGTCTTCCACATGCTGAAACCATTGCTATAGGTTTGTATGAGAAGAGTCCCAGGAGCCTGTAGAACTATTTCTGTATGGCCACTCACTTCCTCCCTGGCTCTTACAATCTTTCCATCCCCTCTTCCACAATGATCTCTGAATCCTAGGTGGCTAGAATTTAGTATAGGAATCCTGTCCAAGTACTGGCACTCTGCAGACTCATTCTCTGCATTTTGGCATTTGTGATCTTTTGTGTTCCTAGCCCTCTGTTGCATGAGGGAGTTTCATTGATGAGAACTGAAAGACACATTAGTGTTCTCTTCATTCCTTGTTCTATGTTCTGTGAGTCTTAGATGTAGAGGTTGCATCCTAGCTGCGCCACTTAGGCATGGGCAATTCACAGACAATCTCTGTGTGTGACCAGTGTGGAACTCTGTAACTATTGCTGTCTCTTGAAAAAGAAGCTTCTTTGATGGGTAGCAACTGGGATACTTGTCCATAGATTTAAGGATCCAGCTTACATTTGTCTAGGGATATGACAACCTTGGGGTTTTCTCTAAGATCTATGACCTCTCCAGCTATGTGTATTTAGCTAGGTTTATAGTACCACACATGAGTTTCCTCACACTGAGTGCAGTTTAAGTCCAATTAGGTAGCTGTTGAGTACCCCAAAGATAAAAGTGTCACTACTACACCAATATTGTGGTGGTGGTCATTGATGTGGTTTTTAGGCCTTAAAGTTGGAGTTGGATCATCAATTGATGTTCTCCCTTAGCAGCTTGCATGGTGCTTTTCAAAGATATGAGAGCTAACCTTCAGGGGAGGTGACTCCCAGGTCAGTTCCAGCTCCATTGCTACAAATCCTGTGTCTAAAGTATGTCCTGTCTTCGCACTATGGACTTACCATCAAGTTCTGGGAGGGAATCAAGGACTGTGCCAATTTCCTGTGTAATTTTAAGATATCTTAAACAGGATCAGAAAACACATATTCCTAATAATGTACACTCAGAATTTTTTTTCAGGTTTCAGTGCAGATTTATTTCAGTTTTATATTTTATTCCAGGCAAGTGCTTATTACATGGGTAGAGTTCATGTCTCAACACACCCAGAATTTTTGAAAAACACATCAGGGCTATAAAAAGGAAATAATACATCATGAGAAATTTTCATATAATTCTCTTAGACATGTAAAGAAACTAATTAGGACTTTAACAATATAAACATGATTAATGAGTTTGAACTAATATATATATTTAGAATATTAGTGCCAAAAATGGTAAAATATACATGCTGTTCTAACATATGTTGAATATTTATTAAAATTACCATAAGCAGGGTTATAGAAGCAGTATCAGTAAATTTTAAATGATTATCATTTTTTATAAACTATCTTTTATTTATACAATTCAATTAATTTAGAAATCAATTTTTAAAATGACCAGAAAACAAAATATATTTAGAAATTAGGAAATACACTTCTTGACAACACCAGTTGACAGGCCAGTATGGATGGGGAAAATTTCACAAGGTCCCACCTCTAGATGAAGAGCTACAGACAATCAATGACTCCTGAGAGAGGGAGAAACATTGTTCTCCAGGGACAAGCCCCCTGATAGATTATCCAACCCCAAGTGGCCAGCCTTAAACACATGTACATACTATCACCCCTAAATGGATTCAGTAGGTTGCATGAGTGTGTGTGTGTGTGTGTGTGTGTGTGTGTGTGTGTGTGTGTTATGTCCACCTTTTACTCATGGAAGGGAAACATGGTCATTTCCAGTACAAAGCAGTTAAAACTTTGAATATGCAAAGAAATCCCACCCCCAATTCCAGAGAGGAGAGTAAATTCTTAGTTGAGATAAGTTCATCATAGTACATCATATTATTATAAGAATTCCTATGAAGATTCACATACATAAAGAATCATGGTCTCTGGAGTCTGACATGAATTTGAATCTTGGTGCCACTATTTACTTCACATATGACCTTAGGTCAGTCATCTCTCTTTTTCCTCAGAGCTCTAGTTTCCTCATCAGTATAGTCCTTTCATCTTTAAATAATAGTGCTTTCAGGACTAAATTAAAAGAAAAATAAGTAAAATTTTATCATGGTGTTTCATTCATTGTAGTACTATCATTATTTTTAAAATATTTTATTTATTATTTTTATTTTATGTGTATGAGTGTATTGCCTGAATGTGTGTAAGTGCACCCATATTGTACAATGCCTGTAGAGGTCAGAAGAGGGGTCAGAGTCCTGGGAACTGGAGTTAAGAATGGTTCTTAGCCACCACGGGGTGCTCAGAATCAAACCTAGGCCCACTGAACCATCTCTCCAGCCCGTTACTGTCATTATTAAAACTTTGATTTAAAAGAGGTGCATCTCAATTAGAACCAACAGTACAATCTGTCCTTCACTACTCTTCCCTCAACCCTTCCATAGTTCCCAGTGACATTTTCCCTTCTTTATACCTCCTACCTCATACATGATTACATCATTACATCAGATCTAAGATAAAAAAAAAAAAAAAAAAAAAAACCACATCTAGACCCAGGCTGGAGAGATGGCTGAGCATTTAAGAGCACTGGCTACTCTTGCAGAGGACCCAGGTTCAGAGTGCAGCACCCACAGGCAGGTTACAACCATCTGTAACTCCAGTTCCAGGTATCCCATGCACTCTTCTGACCTCTGTGAGCATTGCACAACACTGGTGCAAAAAAGAGAAGCAAAAGTCACATAGCTAAACACCAACATGAAATCATATAACCTGCAGCAGCTGGGCCCCAAAGCCTCCTCCTAAACTGCAGCAGAATCTGAAGCTGACCAATCTGAATGATTTTCCCTCAATCAACGGAAAAGTTCACTTTATCTTTCTAAATCAGCTACTGTTTTACTTGGGAAATTTTAGACATCAAATTTCTGATCCTTGCAACCAAGAGTCTGTACTAGTATAATTTATATAACTTAAACCATTATTTTTAGTTCATCATAAAGTAGCAGGTACTTGAGCTGGAAAGATGGATCAGTGGTTAAGAACACTGACTGTTCTTGCAGAAGACCTGGGTTCAAATCCCAGCACCCACATGGTAGCTAACAACTGTCCGTAACTCCAGTTCCAGGGAATCTGACAGCCTCTTCTGTTCTCCACAGGCATTACACAACACGGGTACACAACACTACATGCAGGCAATACACACATACACATTAAATAAAAATAATAATAAAAAAGCAGTAGGTACTTACGCTGTTTGACTTCAAAGCAGGAATGCAACTCCCACTCAAGTTTACTTGATTCTGATGTCACTGAGTCAGTCCTCATCTGAAAACATTCTACGGTGTTCCCATGTAGATAAATGGGTTCATTTCTCTCACACATCTCCAACCTTGGGAACTTTATGTACATAAATCAGATCAGTAACTTCTTAACAGTATTTAGTTCATATTATTAAATATTACACATGCCTTCATATATCAAAACTCCACTAGACATCCCTTCAAATAATGATTAGAAAATATGTCAGTATAAACAAAATGTATGCTGTGGTACAGGATTCCAAGAGAATTCAAACTAAAAATTCCAAATAAAATTGAGTATTTTCAGTTTCCAATATTACTAAACCAATGTATTTGTGAAAGCAAATTTTATATCTCCAATGATTTCTTTTAAAATTGGTTCAATTCTGATCTTTGAAACTTAGGAACTTGCAGCTGCATCTAACAGATCAGGCCTTATCTGTTGGGGAAACTCATTCTGGAAGCATAGAAATTTACATAAGCAATTCCAGTGTTATTTGCTTGAGGCAATTTGGAGTTGTTACATTTAATAACCTCTGATACAATACTTTGATACCTTGGCTGATAAGTCCTGGAAGAGTAAACTCTTTCAGAAAGCCAATTTGATTTTCAAAGACATTAGTAGAATCTGTCTCCTTAACACTGTTGTGTGTAGTTATGAACGTAGTCAGTAAAGATAGTTCAGAAATGATATTCCGATCATCTTGGATTTAGGAGAGAACAAGGGTCTTGCCCAATATTGAACATGTTGGTTACAGGAGCAGACAGATATGAACTATTGTGTAGGGTCCACAGTTGTAGATGAAATCCAACAAGAAAACCAAAAAAGCCTTCAATATATTCATACAAAGGCCAGTGGACATTAAGACCAACTCTTGAGGAGAAGAAAGAACAAAACTACCCTGGTCTTTTCTTTCAGAGCCCATCTCCAACCAGTGTTCAAGTTCTTTCTAGTTCCTCCCTCTAAAGTATGTCTGGAACTTGATCCCTCCTCTGTTTCTGTAATCAATGTGTCTTCTGAGAAGGTTCACTTTATTCAAATATCAACTGCTTCTAAACAACTAGTAGCAATTTGTGTTCCATAAGTATAATCATAGATAATCCTCTTTAAAATGTCTAAATGTACCTGTCATGTATAGAAAAAAAATTCTTCCATAAAATTTCTAAAATCAAATGCAAATCTGTACAATTATGGATTTTTCTAAAAATTTTTTTTATCATATCTATCATTAGATTGCCAAAGTGCATTTAAATGGAAAAACCTAAAGACTACCATTCTATGTCAACTCCCAGCTTTAGCTTTGAGTATAAGAACCAACACGAGTTGCCTGTTTGCCACAAACACAGCTGCCTTTCACTGAGGTTTTTCCACACAGAATGTTCCCTAACTGTGAGACTTGGACTTATATACTTCCATCTTCTTACAACATTGTCTTGGCAAAATTCTACTGTTGCTTCATTGTCACTTTCTTGGAGAAAAATCTTTGACACTTCCATCTAATTAACCAGACAGAATTAAAGGCTTTCCCTCTGAGTTCCTACAGAGTTGTGTCCATATTTCCCCTAATGCATTGTCTAAGTGTCTGATTACATGTCAGTTTTATACCCCATAACAAGCTTCATGAGGTAATTGTATCTTAATCTTTTTTACATGAATATCTGCTCTACTAAAATGGATCAAGAGGAGACCCACTTTCCCAAATTTACTACAAAAACTTACATGTGATAAATTATGTCTATATTTTGTAAAAATTTCTTTTTACATAAGATTTTACACAGACTATCTTGTAAGGATTCAAGAACACCAGGTTTAAAAAAAATCTCATCTAGATGGCCCTGTGGACCACTTAAGAAGAGTCAGTATAAGAAAGAATAGATTATATTCCACACAGAGACAGAAAGAGTTTGGAAGGTCACAGAAGTGGCAATAAGAAAGCTGGAAAGTGCACAAAAATACAAGTGATTCACTGAAAAGAAGCCTAGCAGAACAAAGCTGGAGCTGCTCATCTCCCTGCACTGAGCAAAAGCTAGTCCCTGGTGACAGACACAAGTAAGTTCTGCCCTCAGGACAAGAGCATCATCTTCACAAGTCTCAAATCCAGTTGCAGGAGAGACAGGATTCCTCCGGCAGATGAGGAGGTGGAAAGAAATCCCAACCAGTCACTCTGTGACTTGGCAGCAGCACCCAGGTGCCATCTTGGGAAGAACCCTATTATTTAAAACTGAACTACCCTGAGACAATGAGACTAGAGAACAGCCACAAGACCAGGAGCCTGAATTCAACCTGCCAGCCCCCAAAAGAAAGACCGTCCTGGGAGATAGTTGGAGACAGCAGGAAGGTAAGGCTTTGTCAAGCTGAAAAATATATACTTCATGGTTTTGGCTCAGGCAGTGAAGTGCAGATATCATCAGCTGAAAATAACATGGAAGTTTGATCACCCTAAGTCTGAGCTTAATAGGCAAATCAACCTCTGAAGCCTCCTGTCTGCCATTTACTGCTGTAGACACCATGAACTCTGATGTGCATCACTCCAGCAGGATAATTAATACTTGATCTTAAAAACATAAACACAAGTTCTCACAGCTGAATCAACAGCCAGGGCAGGAGGATATTACCTGGGGAGTCCCGGGAAGCTGAGAAAACCTGCCTAGCACACAGGCTGCAGAGCTCAGTGTGGCCAGCGCAGGCGCCTGTTATACAAAGAACAAAAGCCATTGAAGTGACACATGGAACAACTGGTCCAAAATGGGCTCAGCCCCAGCATAAATCATAGGAAAGATAAAAGTCCAAAAGTTCAAGTACCCACTGCCCATCCATACAACACTGTCAGACCAAGTAACTATCAGTTCCTTTCTCTCTTCCTTTCTTTCTTTCTCTCTCTTTCTTTCTTTCCTCTCTTTCATCTCTTGTAATTCTGATTTTTATTCTACACTTTTAGCAGTATTTTCACTTTATTTTATTTTTAAAATATTTGTTTTTATTTTATATTAGCCTTGAAATATTCATTTAATTTTGGTACTTTTTTTCAATATTGGGAAATCTCATTTATTCTTTTTGTTCTAGTTTCTTGCCTTTTTGTGCTCTTCTACACTCTTCTGTTAAGCTTGCTTCTCCTCTCCTCTATTTTTCTGCTCCATCCCATTATCTGATTAATTTATTTCCACTTTACTCTAAATAATCTTTAACTTCATAGTGCATTCTAGAGCATCTATGCCATTTTCTATTTTATGGTCATTGGAGATATATTAGTGGACTTTAATAAGTTTAAGAGTATATCTATATCTTGTGTGATTTGATGCCAGATGAAGACTTTGAAAGTTTACTTATAAAAGTTAAAATGATCAATGACCTCAAAGAAGATATAAATAAGCAGATGAATTCGATCTATATTCTGGAGAACAAAGATTATCAAAATGGATGAGAAAATCATCCATATGGATGGAAAAGTCAGCAAGTATGATGATTGATTGTGATTGTCAACTTGATGAGATTTGATGTCACCGAGGAAGCATGCCTCTGTAAGTGTCTGTAATGGTATTTCTAGAAAGAATTAGTTTAGGAAGGAAGACCAAGCCAGAATATGGGTGGTACCATTTCCTGGGCTTGGGCTCCAGATTAAATAAAAAGGAAAAAAGCAGAATGCAAGCTGAGCACCCGCAATAATCTTGTTAATTAGTGTAAACTAGTGTAGCCACTTTAAAAGCGAGAGTGGAGGTTTCTCAAAAAACTATAAACAGAATGACCTCGTGACTCAGCTATACCTCTCCTGGAAAGATAACCAAAGGATTTTGTAACTTACCACAGTGATCATTGCACATCCATGGTTATTGCTGCTCTCTTTGAAGCAACCAGGAAATGGAATCAATTGGCTTAGCTATCTATCAATGAATGAATAATGAAAATGTTGTACAAACACAATGAAATTTTATGCAGCTATCAAGACAAGTGAAATTATGAAAATTTCATGAAAGTGGATAAAATTGGAAATATTATACTAAGTAAGGTATCCAAGACTCAGAAAGAAAAATACGGCATAGTCATTCTGATATGCATATCCCAGCCTCTGATTTTTATACATGTATGTTTATGTGGGAGTTACTGTAGGTAGAAGCCAGGAAACTAGAAACTGACTCATGAGAGTAGGGAAAGGAAACCAAACATACTTTGGAAAAAGTTTCTCCAATAAATGATGCTGAGAAAGCTCAGTGTATGAATGTAGAAGAATGAGACTAGATCCATCTCTCTCATCCTGCACATCCCTTAAAAGTGAATATAACTCCCTACAAAAACTGAAACAGCTTGAGGAAACGTTAGCATAAACATGTACTTTATAAATAAAGTGTGCTAACATACCAGAAATCACAAACACTAACAAACAAGACTTCATAAAAAACTTTTGTACAGCCAAAGAAGCAATTACCAGAATAATAGCCTATATAATGGTGAAAAGTCTTTTCCATCTATGTATCTGACATAGTAATAATATCTGAGGTATACAAAGAACTTCAAAAATAAACACTAAAACAAATTATCCAATTAATAAATTGGCTAATGAATCAAGACAATTCTCAAAGAAGAAATACAAATGACAAGTGCTGGCAAAGATACACAGAAAGAGGAGCACACACACACTACCACCAGTATGAATGTATATTAGGAAAGCCACTATGAAAATAAGTATAGAGGTTCAACAAAAAAAAATAGCAATAAACATGTACGTATGATCTGACTAGACCACTCTTAGCTATATAGCCATGGGATTCCAAATCAGCATATCATACAGATACCTGCACATCCATGTTTATTGGTACACTACTCATTATAGTTGATAACTGGAACACACCTAGATGTCCATCAACAGATACAGAAAATGGGATAGAAAGATAGATGATAGATGATAGATAGATAGATAGATGATAGATGATAGATAGATGATAGATAGATGATAGATAGATGATAGATAGATAGATGATAGATAGATGACAGATAGATAGATAGATAGATGATAGATAGATAGATGATAGATAGATAGAGATAGAGATAGATAGATTAGATAGATAGATGATAGATAGACGATAGATAGATAGATAGACAGATAGATGACAGATAGATGACAGATAGATGATGATAGATGGATGATAGATAGATAGATAGATGATAGATAGATAAGATAGATAGATGATAGATAGATATCAGATCATCAGTCCCTAGAAATGGAACAATGCTAAAGATGTACATGAGGAGGTTCCTGGTTAGCTTCATCTTTTGTTACCTGTTACCTGACTTCTT
>NW_008340113.1:2027023-2112170 GCF_000622305.1 Nannospalax galili | reverse complement strand
GTAGATGATAGAGATGATAGATAGATAGATGATAGATGATAGATAGATGATAGAGATGATAGATGATAGAGATGATAGATGATAGATAGATAGATAGATGATAGATGATAGATAGATACATACATACATAGATTAGATAGTTGATAGATGATAGATAGATAGATAGATATAGATATAGATAGACAGATTAGATAGATAGATAGGATAGATGATTGATAGATAGATAGTTGGATAGATAGATACATAGATAGACAGATAGAATAGATAGATAGATGATAGATGATTGATAGATAGATAGATAGATGATAGATTAGATAGATATATGATAGATAGATGATAGATGATAGATAGAGAAGATAGATGATAGATAGATAGATAGAGATGATGATAGATAGATGATAGATAGATGATAGATAGAGATAGATAGATGATAGATAGATAGATGAATGATAGATAGATGATAGATAGATAGATTAGATAGATAGATGATAGATAGACAGATAGATAGAGATAGATGATAGATAGATAGGTGATAGATAGATAGATAGATAGATTAGATTAAATAGATGATAGATGATAGATAGACAGATAGATGATAGATAGATAGATAGATAGATAGATTATATAGATGATAGATGATAGATAGATGATAGATGATAGATAGATAGATTAGATAGAGAGATGATAGATTAGATAGATGATAGATAGATAGATAGATGATAGATAGATAGATGATAGATAGATGGTTTTCTTTACTCATCTCATTTCCCCTTCTCCATCCTGTTGCTGTAATGAAGAAGATTTCACCACTATACGCCCAAACTGGTATCCAATCTCCAACTCCAACATCTGGGCCGGACCACTATCTCCAATGCACCCTCCCATTTCCATGCAGGATCTCTCTCAAAGGATGTTACATTCAGTTGGTCTCGTTTTAGAACAGGCTGTAAGCCCACATCAATCAGTGGAATAGAAATGTGTTTCTTTTATGTGTCTCATCATTTTTTCTTTTTTAAAATGCCAATGAGAAAATAAATTAGAGTGACTAAACATAATGACAACTTTTCTGTGTACAGACTATGTTAATTTAAGGTACTTCTTTGTCAAAGTTTTCACACTTGCTTCTAGGGACAAAGGTTAAGTACACTGCAAACTCACTAAGAGACAGGCTCCTGGTCATAATATCCACTCTGAAAAGTCAGACAAATCTGAGGATTAAGGTAAATCACTCAGGAATTGAGAGTTTAAAGAGGATCATTAATGAAAAGCAGAAGTTTGTAAACCATCTGCTTTCACTGAGACTCCTGAATTCTGTATATATAACAAACATCGAGTTCCATGACATTAGTTCTTTCTCAGCCATACAAAGATTTTTCTTAAATTAATTACATTCATAAATAGTTTGGGTTACACAAAATAAATATTTTTCTCCTCTAGATTATGAATAACTACAAAAAGAAAATGACAACTTATGCATTTAATTTTTTCATATTTACTTGATTTAAAAGGCTTATCTTTTAAATTTTACATTAACATTTTAATTGAAAATATTTAAACATTTAAAAATTAAATGTTCCTGTTTTAAAATAATTGTGTTTTGTTATTTTAAATCACTTAAGTATCATTTTCTTTTCATTACAGCCAATGAAGAGATAAATCATTGTAAAAAGAATGTCTGTCCTACCATACACATTTAATAACATACACAAAATATTTGAAACAACTATTTTCAGACACTTTAAAACAAACGATAAAGGAAATAGACTCCTGACTGAAAAGAAAGGCTCCAGAATTATCCCTAGCTTCCTGCTTTCCAGCTTTCTCTAGGCCATATTCCCTGTAGGGAACTCCTCAGTTCTTTAGAGAGGAGAGAGCTGCAGAGCTAAATTTACATGGCAGAGTACTGGACAAGAAGAAGCTTCACAGAGAGACAGAGCTCTAGAGACTTGAACAGATGTACCTTCTATATAGTCAAAGTTTTGATCATGGCATTTGCTGGGTAAGACTTCATGAGGCTGTAGGAAGAACCTTTAGAAAATTCCCAGACTCAAAGAGTTCCCAGAGTTTAATTAAGATAGGCAATAGTTTGTATCTCATAGACTGAAGAGCCTTTGGAATATGTGAGATCCAACGTGATGTCCTGACTACTGAGGTTGCCTTATCCTGTTTAAGTACTGCTCAGGAATTGTCATTACAGAGCTTTAAAACTATCTTCAAAGGGTAAAAATGATGCAAATTTATGTGTCAGAACACCGTGCAACTCTCCTACATGAATTCTACAAAAGCTAATTCAACCCAGCATGATAAGGGTCACAACAGTTATCATCTAGTGAAAACTCATTAGGCTTACTGAGAAAGATACACCCCTGTCAAGGAGATAAATCAATCAATAGAAATAGACCCAGAAATTATAAAGCTGGTAGAATTAGATGTTATTCATAAAACTGACATTGAGTTTTTAATAATATGCACCAAGAAGTCCAAGATATATATAAACACAGACACATACATGAACACACATATACACCATACATACCACACACACATACCACACATGTACACACATCACACATACATATCATATACACAGTGCACATATACACACATATGCATATGCACTATACACACATACAAATACATCACACATATACATCATACACACAGACACACATCGCAGATACACATCATGCACACATATACACATACACATCTAAAGTAAATATCAGCTTTTTGGAGTCTTATTTGTTTGTGTATGTGGTATATGTGTGTATATGCTTTTGTGTGTGAAGATATGTGTTCTGGAGTGTATGCATGTGCTTGTAAAGGCCAGAAATTAGTATCAGGTGCCTTCCATGATTGATCTCCACTTCACCTTTTGAGACAGGGGCTCTCCTTGAGCATAAGTGTGCTTGGCTAAACCAGCAGACCAATGACCCCAAGGATCCTATCTCTGCTTCCCCACTGCTGGGATTACAGGCATGTGCCTCCACACAGAGCTTTTTACATCATACTGGGGATACAAACTCAGGCCCTTATGCTTGAATAATGAGCAGTTTACTCACTGAACCATCTGACCAGCTCTGCAGTCTTAATTATTATGATTCTAATATATGGGGAAAATATCCATACACACATACATACACACATATGTTCACATACTTACACATAAATACATACACACATACATTCACACACATACGCACCTCACATATTGTAAAAATATCCTCTTAGCTTCCCAAAGCATTCAAAGAAAACCCAGTCAAGGGCCGGGTAGTAGGTATTGTGCTTTGCGGACCACAAAGTTTCTGCTTAGATGATTCCAGCTTGCCTTTGTGGAGTGAAAGTAGCTATGGACAAAAGATACACACATGGGCACAAGGGACCTGCCGTAAGACCCTTGTTTGATGACCATTGCCCTAGAGCTATTAGTTATAAAAGTAATTAGCCACAAGTGGCTATTTAACTTGAAATTCAGTTTAATATAGAAGTAGCTTAAATAAAACTAGCACTTCAGTTTCTCAAATGAACATGGAGCTCAGTGGACAGCATGGCTATATACTCTTCTACCGTCACCCAAAGTCATGATACGCAGTGCTGCTCCAGTCTGCAGGAATGTGATTTCTTCAACGATGCGAGCATGTTGAATGAGGCTTTTTCCAGGTACAATCCAGAATTCTGTGGTTTAACTCATATTTGTACTAAATGCAGAAAAATGTGGGTTCAGAGAGCAAGGTTTCCCTGTGGATTTAAACCACAGAAGGTTTTAGTCCTTATGATTTGTGTCTTTCCACTTTTTCCACTTCTGTTCCTTCTGTTCTTCTTACCCCTTCTGCTGTGTTGCACTTCACAACCGAGCTACAGGAACTAGTACATCCAACTGCAGAAATCATTAAGCAGAAAAAGATTTTACCTTGAATACACCCCACCAGTGCCCACACAAAGTACATTTAAAATCCACTCTTCCTAAGTCAAATTAGGAAGGAAATAACAACAATCTAATGGTTTGTTTTTGCTGTAGTAAATATGATGGACTCTGTTCTTTTTCTATTTTAGCTTTCTCACTTGGGTGTGCCTTTTAATAAATTCAATTATATCTGTGTTTAATATAAATCTGAATGGTGGTATGATCAGGATGTGAGATCCACCCTCAGGGTCCTAGCATTCAAACTGTAGCTCTACCAATTACCATCCCGTAGAACTTGAACAAGTCACTAAACCTCTGTGTCCCAGTTTCCTCATCTAAAAATGATGAAAATAATTGTGCTACTATGTCGAGTTCCTATTATGATTTCAGAAGCTCATCCATTATAAGATAATTAAAATATTAACTGTCATATATAAGGGCTATATGTATTAGTTATTATTGATTTCTTCTATAAGTATTCTTAGTATTTGGCTAGGCTTTGCAGTTCCTATAAGTCTGGGGTCAGATTTGGGGTGACTAGGTATCTTTGATGAATATGATTAGAAAGTCTCACATGTCTATGGCCTCAGATGAGGAAATATAGGGACTCAGCTCTATTTAAGCTCCACTCACAATTCATCACCTAATATAGGCGTTTCTTATGGAGAAGGCTCAAAAGCAACATACAGGAAGTTCAACCATTGACCAAAGCAAACCATTTAACCAAGCCCAAGACCAGAGCTTTGGGAATCACAAAAATATCAGGCAAACACCATAAGGTAGGGAGGTCATTCACACACAGCATTAAACCATCCACTCTTCCACATGCTCATAAATTATACTTCTTCATTTTCATGTACTAAACTAAAAATATTTCAATGTCCTGGTTACTAAAGTTTAAATTTGGTAAATATTCCTTCTGTCCCTTCCTTCCTTCCTTCCTTTCTTCCTTCCTTCCTTCCTTCCTTCCTTTCTTCCTTCCTTCCTTCCTTCCTTCCTTCCATCCTTCCTTCTCTTTCTTGTGGTCCCTGTCTGTAACTTGTTTATGGTTTATGTTTATGTTTCTTGCCACTTTGTTCATTAATCTCTGTTAATTATACCTTCCATTTTATATATATGTATATATGTAGTTTTAGTTACCATACAAAGTAATGGATTTCACTGGACCATTATCACACACACACACACACACACACACACACACACACACACATATTTACTCTTTGCTATTTCTTCTTGTTTGCCCCCCACTGCCCTTTTTCCTCCCTCCTCCACACTCTTGCAAATCCCATCACTCCCCCTTTCTGCTCTCATTTAGCATAAATTCCACTACCCTCTTTTCTTCATCTGTCTTTGAAATTCTTCCTCCCCTTTCACAGTACTCTTTTTATCTTTATACACTACACATACATACATGGAACACACATGTGTATATAAATTTAGATCTAGAGTCTACATATGACAGAAACCATACATCTATTTTACTGATTCTAGTTATCTAATCCATTTTCTTGTAAATATAATTTTATTCTTCTTTATAGCTGAATAGAATTCCGTTGTGTATACATCAAACATTCCTTATCTGTTAATCTGTTAATAGATATCTAGTCTGGTCCTATACCTTTACCATTATGAGAAATATAACAATAGTCACTGATATGTTAGTATCTTTATGATATGCTTACTTCGGAAAACATATATATCCAGGGATTATTCCATTGTGTCATATAAGAGTTATACTTTTATATTTTGGGGTAACTTCCATACTTATTTTCCCACTAGCAGTGAATAAAGTCTCCTCTTTTCCCACATTCCCACAAGCATTAGTTTTACGTTTTTGATGATAACCATTCTGACTAGGGTGAGAGAAAAACTCAAAGTAGTTTTGATTGACATTCCTCTGATAGCTAACAATGATGAACACTCATGCAAATATTTACTAGCCACTTGAATTTCTTTTTCTGAGATTTATCTGCTGAATTCATTGAACCACTTATTGATTAGGTGATTTTTTGTTGGTGTTTAATAGTTGCAGCTTTGTAATTTTATAGATATTAATTCCTTGAAGATGTATAATTGGAAAATATTTTCTCCCATTCTGTGGGCTGTCTCTTCACGCTGGTGACTGTTTCCTTTGCTTTGGAAAAAAACTTCTTAATTTTATGCAATTACATTTGTCAGTTTGGGGAATTATTTCTTGTGCTATTGGAATCCTTTTCAGGAAGACTTTGTGCCTATATCTTGATGTTTTTATTTATTTATTTTTGTTTTATGTGTGTAAATGTTATGCCTGCATGCATATAAGTGTACTACATGCATGCATTTCCTGCAGAGTCCTGAGAGGGCTTCAGATCCTCTGGAACTGGAGTTATGAATGGTTTTTAGTTGCCATGTGGATGCTGGGAACTGAACACAAGTCTTCTGGAAGAACAGCCAATGCTCTTAATCACTGAGCCATATCTCCAGCTCCATATCTTTAAGTATTTTATCTGTGTTTTTACAAGCAGGGTTTTAGTTTCTTTCAACAAATTTTTATCTGAATTCCAGTATCAGAATACCTACAATAGCATATTTGGGGCACTTGTTTGTTTGGTAGATTTATTTGTATCCTTTGACCCAAAGTCTGTGGCATTTTTGTCAGTGAGGTGTTTCTTACAGGAAACATAGTGAATCTACTGTTTTCAAAAAGCTAATCGGTGAATCTCTTTATATAATGAGTTGAGGCCATTTGCATTTCAGTTTAATATTTAGAAATGTTTATGAAACCCTGTAATTTGTTTGTTTGTTGTTTGGTTTTTGTTTTGTTTTGTGTTGTTTTGTTTTGTTTAGTTTTCCCTTGGTCTTTTTAAGATATGTTCCCCCTATAGCCCCAGCTCACCTGGAACTTAATATGTAGACCCAACTGACCTCCATTTCACAGAGATCTGTCTGCCTCTGCTTCCTGAATGTTGGGATTGAAGGTGTGTGCCACCAGGCCGGATTCAATTCCTATAAATGTAATGGTTGCTCTTGTGGTTGACTGAATTGCTCTTTCTTCACTTCTTTCTCCCATATTATTATTAGGAGTTTGCTGGTTTACTGCACTGTACATGACAGATTCCTTCCTACCAGTCTAGTGCTATTCCTTTACTCTCCTGGAATTTTTTTTCCCTGTGATCTTGTGATTGAGACTATCTTTTTTCCTCCTTTGTGTATAGTATTTCTTAATGTATCTCTGCAGTACTATTTCAGTGGCCATAAACTGCCTGAGTTTGTACTTGTCTTGAAATATCCTTTTATTCCCCCATGAATCATAAAGGTGGATTTTATGGGTATAGAAACCTTGGTTGGCAGCTGTTTATTTACAGTGTTTTAAATACATCACTCCAAGGACTTGGAAGATGGCTCAGAGGTTAAGAGTGCGTGCTACTCTTCCAAAGGACCCAAATTTCATTCCCAACACCCACAATGGGTGACTTACAATCTCCTGTAACTCTAGTTCTAGGGGATCTGATGTTCTCTTCTGGCCTCCTCAGACACCCCTCACATACATTAATGAAAATAAATCTTAAACATAAAATAAATATCCAGGCATAGTGGCATACACAGCACTCAGGAACCACTCAGGTGGATCTCTGAAATTGAGGCCAGCCTGATCTCCTGGTGAGTTGCAGGCCAGCTGGGGCTACAAGGAGACCCTATCTCAAAAAGATCTGTAGAAGCAGTAATAATAATAATGATAAATAATAAATAGAAGTATAAGAATTATTTTATTTTGTGTATAAGTGTACTGATTGCATGTATGTGACTGTACCCATGTCCTGCAATGCTGCAGAGGTCAGGAGAGGGCTTCGGACTCCCCTGAAATTGGAGTCAACGACGGTTTGTAGCCACTATGTGGGTGCTGGGAATTGAACCTGGGTCCTCTGAAAGAGCAGTCAGTGCTCTTAACCACTGAGCCATTTCTCCCACCCCCCAAAAAGTTATTTTTTGAGTACATAATTCCATGTCTTTCTGGGTTTGTAGTTTCTGAGTGATCTCATCTTAATCTGATGCATTTGACTTTGTAGGTGAGTTGATGTTTCTCCCTTACAGCTTCGAATATTGTTTCTTTGTTTTGCATTTTTATCATCTTGACTATAATATATTATGGAGAGATGTATATCTGGTCATGCCTATTTTAGATTCTAAATTTACCTTATATGTGAATGTCCATGTCTTTTTATAACTTTGGAAAATTTCTACTGTATTTCTGTTGAATAAATTCTCTAGGTCTTTAGGTTTTCATTTCAGTTCCTTCTGTTATCTTGTGGATTTTTATGTTTGGCTTCTTGCTTGTATTGCAGAGTTCTTGGCTAGTGTGGTCATTCTTCATTTCGTTTGCTCATTTGCTTCTTTTTATTTTTGATTATTTTCCTTTATTGACATTTTAATGTCCTTGACCTGGTCCTCTATACCAAGTATCTTTTCTTCTGCTTGGTTGTGTCTACTGATGATTCTTTCCACTGTGATTTCTGTTTTATTCATTGTTTTCATTTTCCAACATTTCTATGTTTTTCAAACTTCTGCTGAATTTTTCTTCCATACTGCTTATTTTCTTGCCTATTTGGCTGCCTTCTTCCAATGTATTGTACACTTTCCTCTCTAGATCCTGCATTGAAGGCATCTGATTGTCTATATCCTGTTCCATATTATTATTTTTACAGTAAAGGTTTGCAATGTGTGTGTGCATGCGTGTGTATGTGCACACACAAACACACACATGTGTACATGAGTATGATAATGGGTGTGCTGTGGCACATGTGTGAAGATCCAGACACAACCTCTGATTTCAGTCATCATCCTCCAACTGGTTTAAGAGAGGAGTCTCCTGTTGTTTGCCAGGCCAGCTGACCTGTAAGGGTCCAGGAATTCTGCTGTCCTACCATCCCATCCCATCACAGAAGCTCTGAAATTACAGGTGCATGATGCATGATCCCATGTCTCCCTTGATTTACAAGGGTTCTAGGGATCCAAATTCAGGCCCTTATATTTTTCTAAACTAACTTAATTTCTCAACTACTTGCATCAGTAAACATGTTTTATAATGTAACCTATTATAACTTCTTGTTTCTGAAAATCATCTAGTAAAAAAGTAGATTTACTTTATTAAATATGCCTCCTCGAGTGCCAGCAGTCTTCAGGGTACTCATCCTTGAACCGGATCATATTATATGTTTACTTTTAGTTTTTTAAGAATTTTTCACAATGCTTTCTATAGTGGTCACATGAGTTTTCAGTCTCACCAGCAGTGAATGAGTGTTCCCCTTACTCCACATTCTTGCTAAGATTTGATATCATTTGTTCTCTTGATCTTAGCCAGTCTGACTGAGGTAAGATGAAATTTTAAATTTGTTTAAATTAGCATTTCCTTAATTGCTAAGGATGTTTAATCATTTTTAAGGTGTTTCTTAGCCATCTTTATTTCTTCTATTGAGAACTCTCTGTTAAGATGCATAGCCCATCTTCTAACTGGGTCATTTGTTTTCTTGATTCTTCATTTTTTGAGTTCTTTATATATTCTGGATGTTAAACCTCTTGCAGAATTGCCTCTGGTGATGATTTTCTCCTACTCGGTGGGTTTTCTGTTCACTTACTTGGTTGTTCCTTTTGCTGTACAGAAGCTTTTCAGTTTAATGAGACTTGTTGATCTTAATTCCTGAGCAACTCCAGTGCTATTTAGAAAGTCCTTTCCTATATCTCTTATAGGGTACTACCTATGTTTCTTCTAACAGTTTCAGCATTTCAGGTTTCACATTGAGGTCTTTGATTCATTTGGGGTTGGCTTTTGTGGAAGGTTAAAGATAAGGGTTTAGTTTCATTCGTCTATAGGTGGAGATCCAGTTTTGCCAGCACCATTTGTTGAAGATACTGTCTTTCTTCCAGTGTGGGTTCTTGTCACCTTTGTCAAATATCAGGTAGCTGAAATCGCATGTATTCATTTTTGGATCTTCATTTATGCTGCATTTATATGCATATCTGTTTTTGTGCCAGTACTATGCTGATTTTATGACTATAACTCTGTAATACAATTAGAGATCTGGTATGGTAATCTTCCCAGCATTGCTTTGTGCTCAGGATTGCTTTGGCTATCCAGAGTGTTTTGTGATTCCATATGAATTTTAAATATTTTTTTCTAATTCTGTGAAGAATGTCATGGGAATTTTGATTGGAATTTCATTGAATTTATGTATTGCTTTATTAGGATGGTCATTTTCATAATATTAATTGTTCCATTTCATGAGTCTTGGAGGTCCTTTGATGTCCTGATATGTTCCTCAATCTCTTCAAAGATTTAAAATTATCATTATAGAGATCTTTAATTTATTTGTGTAAGTTTATTCCTAGATATATTTTTTGAGGCTATTGTGAACTGGGAGGGTTTACATGTACTTTATCACTGATTTCTTGTTATTGGTAATCAGAAAGGTTATTGATTTTTGTACATTTATTTTGCAACCTATCACTTTGCTGAAAGTGCTAATCATTTCTAGAGTGTTCTGGTGGAATTTTTGGGATCTCATGTTTAATATCATATCTCCTGCAAATAGGGTTAACTTGACCTCTTCTTTTCCAAGTTGTACTCCTTTTATTTCCTTCTCTTGTCTTATTGCTTTAGCAAGTGTGCCAAGGACTATATTAAAAAGGAGTGCAGATAGTGGCCAGCCTTGACTGGCTGCTGACTTTAATGGGAATGCTTCCAGTTTTTCTCCATTTAGAGTGTTGTTAGAATGGTTTGCTGTATGTAGCTTTAATTATTTTGAGGTATGTTCCTTCCAGTCCAATTCCCTCTAGGACTTTTAACATAAATGCATGCTGGATTTTTTTCAAAGGTCTCTTCTGCACCTATTGATATAACCATGTGATTTTTATCTTTAAGTCCATTTATATGACATAGCATTTATTGACTTACATATATTGAACCATCCCTGCATCTCTGGAATTTAGCCAGCTTGATTGTGGTGGGTGATCTTTCGATGTGTATCTTTATGTGGTTTGAAAGTATTTTGTTGAGATTTTTTTGCATCTATGTTCATTAATGATGTGGGTCTTTAGTTTTCTCTTTTGGTTTTGTCTTTACCTGGTTTTGATGTTAGAGTGATGTTGGCTTCATAGAAGGAGTTTGGGAGTTCTCCCTCGTTTCTATCATTTTGAATAATTTAAGTAATATTAGTCAGAGGTCTTCTTTAAATGTCTGATAGAATTCTGCTGTAAATCCATCTAGACCTGGGCTTTTTGTAGTTGAGAGGCTTTGTATTACTGTTTCAGATATATTCACCCATTTCTTTTAATCTTTCAAAAATTTAATGAGTATAGGTTTTAAAATTATTCCCTTTTAATGTTCTGGATCTTTTTGGTGTCTGTTGTGATGTTTCCCCCTTTAGCTCTGATTTCCTTAATTTGGATTTGCTCTTTCTTTTTTTAGTTTAGAGGGCTAAGAGTCTATTTATCTTGTTTAGCTTTTCAAAGAACCAGTGCTTAGATTCATTGATTCTTTGTATTGTTTTGTTTTTTCCATTAATTTTTTCTCTGATATTTATTACTTCTCCTTGTCTTCTGGAATTAGATTTCATTTGTTCTTGCATTTCCAGATTCTTGAGTTGCATGTTAAGTCATTTATTTCTGCTCTTTGTGATTTGTTTTTATTAATGTAGGCACTTAGAGCTAAAAAACTTTTCTCTTAGGAGTATTTTTTGGATAAATAGTTTATTGAGAATTTCGTATATGCATATAAGGTGTTTTGATCAAATCCATTTTTTAAAGTGTCCAAGAGGTTTTGTTGAGTTGTATTATTCTTTTTGTTTAGTTATGGAAATATTTTTATTTGCTTATTAATTTCTTCTTTCACCCATTCATCATTCAGGATGTTTTAGAAACCAATTTTTCAGGAATTAAGGTCAACAATATCAAGTGGGATATAATTAAACTAAAAAGTTTCTGAACATCAAAAGAAACAACCAAGGGAGTGAAAAGAAAACCAACAGATTGGAGGAAAATCTTCACCAGAGACACATTTGACAGAGGTTTAATATCCAGAATACATAAAGAACTCAAAGACAAAGAATCAAGAGAACAAATAGCTTAATTAAAAGATGGACTATGAATCTGAACAGAGTTTCTCAATAGAAGAAATAAAGATAGCTAAGAAACACCTTAAAAATTCTTCAACATCTTTAGTAATTATGGAAATACAAATTATAACCACTTTAATATTTCATCTTACTTCAGTGAGACTGGTTAAGAGCAAGAGAACAAGTGATACCAAATGCTGAAGTGGATGTGGGGAAAGCATATCATGGTTACTTATTCTGAGTCTCTACATTTACTCACTGCCCACTGTGTAAACAAGCTTCTCCAAGAAAGCTGAAAGAAGCACTTATCTATGGGCATAAACATAGTTATTTAGAAGATGATTTTTTGGCCACACTATATCTACTTAGCAAAACAACAGCTGACCTTCCCAAAACAAAGACCTCTAAATAGGCTGACTAAATTCACCACATGGACAAGTAGTGGGGAATGGCTGGGGGTGTCGACAACACAGTGGAGAGTAGCAGGGATGACAAAGTATAAGGGCTCTAGTGGGGGGCTATGGGTGGACGCCATCTGGGAAGTGGGTGTATAGATGAATAAGATGCTTTGGGATGTTCTGTGTGATATACACAAAAAAAATCCACAAATTTAAAAAGTGAGTTATATTTGAGGAGGAAGCATAAAAATTTACTTCATGGTAATTAGTAGAGGTGATAAACATTACCATTAAAATCTACCTGATGACTTTATATCCATACACTGGTACCAAGGAGCCAAGTGCAAATGATTGTGACTAGTAATAATCAGATACACACAGGTTAGAGACACATGCGCCAACTTCTAAGTGTTATTAGCAAAAACAATGAGTCTTTTTGTAAGAAACAGTATATTTTAAAATGAAATGGAGATCTTTTTTAAATGTTAAAACTTCATTCAATTTTGTCTTACAGGGTTTATACTGAGTTCAATATTGAATAACTGTATTAATTCAACCGTGAACCTAAAAATTTTATAGCCACTTTTGAAACAGATGTATCTTTGTTCTGGAAATTGTTATTGAGTATGTTAAAGCTGTAATGAAATGCTTCTTCTTAAAAAAAAAAAAAAAAATCAATGACTTCCCTGCTATGACCTTTGACAATGCCACCCTTCAAGCTTGGGATTTTCACTGGGTTTACAGTACCGGACATGAATTCCCTCCAATGAAGCAGGTCCCAAACCAAATTAGAAAGTGGGTTGGTCATTTTCTGTTTACCTTTGGAAGGTCTACCCATGACTAAATTGTTTCTTTCAGTGACCATACCATTTTAATGCACCATCCATTCAGATTCAAAGCTTCCTCTTTTCTGACTAGTGTTCATAATGCCAGAAAATGCCATTTTGGCTTCTGGGGGAGAAAAGTCATCAAGTTTTCTTATTCAGCTGTGGAATTTTTGTGCTATAATACCAATGTGCCAGGCAAGATGCACCCAGTGGTACAAGAGTGGCATGATTGTTTTGGGGTAACCAACCACTTTCTTATTGGATTTGAGGCTTACTTCACAGTAGGAAATGGTACTGTAAACTTAGTCCCAGTCTCTATAGCAGGATTTCACACTGATGGCATGCTAAATGGGCATGTAGCAAAACTGCCTTCTACATATTTATACTTATACCTTAGACTGGTGCTTCTATCAGCCTTTCTGAAAGAAGTCCTTGCCCCAATGGTTAATTCAGATACTCACTAACTGCTGAGAATAGGTGACTGTTTAATTCTTACCCCCTACACGAACATCTGTTTCATCCCCTCCATGTCCTAAGGAATATTACAGAAGAGGGAGCAGAAAAAAAATATAAGAGTTGGAGTGTGGGGAGGAGTGCTGTAAAACACTGGCTTCTGGTTATGACATAGTTGTTGCCATCATGAATACACAATGGCTTCAGCCACCTGTACAAACCCTTCCCATGAAAAAGACATGAATGTAGGAGGGAGATTGGTTGGGCAGATGGGGGTGAGTAGGAATAATTCTGTATACATGATCATAATTATTTTAAAAATTAAGTAAAAACAGAATTTGGATTTTAAAGAATTATTTTAAGAAGTCACTAAAGAAATAATGGTATCAGCATCAACAAAACATGTTGAAAGAATGGTTTTCTACTCCTGATTGTTGGTGCACTTTTATCATTTCCAGGTATTGAATTTTTGTCATTTTCTCCCTCTATTTATTGAGATGATCATGTGATTTTAATATATCTTTTTTATTAATGTGACATTTCACAGTTCATATTTTTCCTATGTGAGTTATCTTTGCATTCTATAAATAAATAACAGTGGCTCATGACTCATGACCCTTTCATTGTGTATTAAATCTAATTTGCTGATATTTTGTTATGTCTACATCTCTATCAGAAATATTGGCGTGCAATTTTCTCTCTTTTGTCTTTTAATTTTTGTGCTTTTTCTGAATTTTGTATGGGACTATGCTGGCCTCATAAAATGAAGTTATGATGGTTAATCTTGATTGTGAATTTGGATTGACAAGCACTTTCAAGATTTGTAAAGCAGAACTCCCATGTATCTATGAGACCATTTCCAGGTAAGATGGTGGACTAGAAGTTGCCTCCTTGTAACTCAATGAAGAAAACATTCTGTAGTGTCTTGGGAGAGTGGGAAAACATGCCCAACCCACAGACTGCAAAGCTAAGTGAAATCACCAGAGGTTCTGGTACACAAAGAAGAGATGCTACTAAAGTGAAGATAGCTCTGTGGAGGTCTGACACTTGTCCAGTACAGGCAGTACACCAGCATTTACCATAGAAAAAATAAGGATCTGTAAGTTCTGCCCTCCATCTACTTTGTGTAGATCGCTAACAACTGGCATTTTGAGGACATCTTTCTTTCTTTTTATCCTTTTTTCTTTTTTCCTTCCTTCCTTCCTCCTCCCTCCTCCCCTCCCTCCTCCCCTCCCTCCCTCCACCCTCCCTCCATCCCTCCTTCCCTCATGTCCTTCCTTCCTTTTTTTGTTCTCCAGGTTTTTTGCCACACTCCCAGTAGCATTTTTACATCATATTAAACAATCGTGTTTTTTTCTTTTTCTTTTTTCTTCCTTATTTTTTCTTTTTCTATTTTTCTTCTTTTTTTCTTTTTTTAAAGTCTTTATTTCCCTTTATATATTCACCTAATTTAATTTATCTGTTTTTCAATGTTTGGCAGTCTTTTTCCCTGTTCTTTTCTCTCCCTCTCCTAACACTGTCATTAACCATTTTTTTTCTTTCTGCTAATATTTTGATACTTTTTTAAAGCTCTTATGTTTTAATTTTTTATTCCTCCTCTTACATTTATCTATTTTTTGAACTTTCTCATTATTGAAAAGTTTAATTTCATTTTTGGCTAATCTTATGCTCTTTCCTAGTCCCCTCACAATATTCTTTTACACTCCTCCTTTGGTTTTTCCTTTATGTCATGGTTCTCCTCTGTTTTCTGCTTCATCTGCCTCCTTCTTTATTTTCATTTATTATTTTCACATTTACCGTAAATAACTTTTAGCTTCATAGCATATTCTACATCAGTTTTGCCACTTACATTTTTATGATCATTGAGGGATATATTATTAGGTGCTATATTATTGAAGTATATTTCTATATCTTGTGTGATTTAATGTTTGTTGCTATTGTAACGATTTGTTTTCTTCTTTTTGGATGAGAGTGGGATTGCACACTACAGAGTAGGATGCTCAGTAAGAAGATCCTCAAATAAAATCACTAGAAATATTCAAGCCAACAGATGTACAAATCACAAAACAGACACAGAAAAACATGAAAAAGCAAGACAATATCAACATGACCCCTTCAAAAGACTGTAAGTAACTATTCACCTACTGAATTCAAAGGTACTAAATAAATAAAATGCCAGATGAGGATTTCAGAACTTCGAGTGGGGAAACTAACTAAAATTAAGTTAGTTTAGAAAAGCCTTTGGTTATTTGGTCTTGCAGCTGCTGTTGAACCATTGGTTGGCAACTTTCATCATGCTCTTCAAAGCTATGAGAACTAACCTTCAGGGGAAATGTCTTCCAGGTCAGTTCCATGTCCATTTTTCCAAATCTGGTGCCCAAAGTGTGTTCTGTCTTCACCAATAGGGTGTTACTTTTAAGTTCTGTGAGGCAATCAAGGGATGTGGCAATAGTCTGTAAATTCTGTAGTCTTTTGGACCACTCTAGCCAACAACTCAAAAGAAGATTTCTCCAGTCTGGCACTGTTTCTTGTTATGCAGCCTTTAGCAATGCACTTGGATTCATGTAGAGACTGTTTTTGTAATTTTTCCTTACATTGTTTGACTAATATGATTCCTTCTGGGTTTTAAGAACTAGCTAGGCATTATTTATCTCTCTTCTCTCACTCTGTCCCTGCCTAACCCTTCCAACATGGTTTCTCCATTTAAAGTATTCCCATTTTCCCCATTTCTCCCTTGACAATATCAGTCTCCTGTGGTCCCACCTCTCTTGAGCTCCTTCTTTCCCTTTATCCCTAAGGTTCTTTGTATAACTCTCCCTCACCCTCCCATTTAAATACCCCCATTTTTATCCATTTCTCCGTTAGTAACACCTGCCTCCTACTGTTCTTCTCTCTCAGGTTCTTTGTTTTACTTTACCTCCCTGGTTCCTTTTCATTATCCTTGTTCCTGCAGTTATATATGGATACATACTCACATATAAGGATTTGATGCTAGAATCCACATATGAGGGAGAATATGCATAATTTGTTTTTCTGAGTCTCTGTTACTTCACTTAGTATAACAGTTTCTAGTTCCACCTATTTACCTGCAAACTTCATGATTTTGACTTTCTTTACTGTTGAGTAGAACTCCATTGTGTAAATGTACTACATTTTCATTATCCACTCATCAGTTGAAGGACATTTAAGTTGCTTCCATCTCTTAGTTGTTGTAAAAGGAGCACCAAGAAACACAAATGTACAAGTAACTCTGCAATAGGATGAAATCCTTTGGGTATATACCAAGGAGTGATATAACTGGGTCAAATGGGAGGTTCATTTTTAGTATTCTAAGAGTTCTCCACACTGCTTTGCATAGGGTTGCACAAGTTTGCAATCCCACCACCAATGGATGATTTGTCCCCTTTCCCCACATCTTCTCCAGCATTTGGTGTCATTTGTTCTCTTGATCTTAGCCAATCTTCCTGGGATAAGATGAAATCTTTAAAGTGGTTTTAATTTGCATTTTCCTAAGTACTAAGGATGTTCTTAGCCATCTTTATTTCTTCTATCAAGAACTCTCTGTTAAGATGCATAGCCCATCTTCTAATTGGGTCATTTGTTTTCTTGATTCTTTGTTTTTTGAGTTCTTTATATATTCTGGATGTTAAAACTCTGGCAGAATTGCCTCTGGTGAAGATTTTCTCCCACTCAGTGGGTTTTCTCTTCACTTACTCGGTTTTTTGTTTTCACTCTGTGGGTTTTCTCTTCACTTCTTTGTTGTTTCTTTTGCTGTACAGAAGCTTTTCAGTTTAATGAGGTCCCACTTGTTGATTGTTGATCTTAATTCCTGAGCAACTCAAGTCCTATTTAGAATGTCCTTTCCTATACTTCTATCTTGTAGGATACTACCTATGTTTTCTTCTAACAGTTTCAGAGTTTCAAGTTTCACACTGAGGTCTTTGATCCATTTGGAGTTGGCTTTTGTGGAAGGGGAACGATAAGGGTGATAAGGGTCTAGTTTCATTCCTCTATAGGTGGAGATACAGTTTTCCCAGCACCATTTACTGAAGATGCTGTTGTTCCTCCTGGCTGGCACAGGAGGCACTTTTATCTTCAGGGCAATCAACAGCTACCTAATTGGAATAAAAACACACTCAGTAGGAGGAAACTCAAGTGTGATACTGTAAACATAACCAAATACACATAGCTGGAGAGGTCATAGATCTTAAAGAAAACTCCAATACTGCCACATCCCTAGACTAATGTAATTTCTCCTTACTATGCACAAAACATATATCCTTATATTTACAGACAAAGATCCCAGTTACCACTTATCAAAGAAGCTTCTTTTTCACTAGACAAAGACTACCAAGTACCACAATTACTGTACAATGCAGCCTCTACACCTAAGTCTCACAGAACCTAGAACAGGGATAAAGAGGTCACTAATGAATCTCTCAATTTGAGAATTAATGGAGCTCCCATGCAAAAGAGGAACAGGAACACAGTAACAAATGACCAAAGCATAGAAATTAAGAGTCTGCAAAATGCGGGTTCTTGGACAGGACTCCTGTATTAAACTTCACCCACCCAGGGCTCAGGGACCATTGCAGAAGAGGGTGGGGAAAGATTGTAAAAGCCAAGGAAGAGGTGCATGATCACATGGAAATAGTGCCCTACAAGCTTCTGGGACCCTGGTCATATGAATCTATAACAAGGGTGTCAGCATACATGACTCCCATGCAAACTCAAACAGACAAAAACCCAGCATAGCACTGGGGAAATGGAGAGCAAACCCCAAACTTAGCTGAAGAAATATTTATATATTGGCTACTGATTACTACTAGGTGAGGAAGAGCTGATCTTCCTAAAGGGAGGTACTCTAGATAAGCTCACTAGACCTCAGTAGATCAGTAGATGAACTTACACTGAGGAACATCTGGGGACATTAGCTTGACACAGTAGGCCTTAACACAAATGACAGAATGTATGAATTCCAGTGGGGGGGGCTATGGGAGGGTGCCAGTGGGGGTGAGGCTATAAAGATGATTAAGATTGATTGAGATGTTCTGTATGAAATGCACAAAAATATAATAACAAAAAAAGGCTTTGGTTCTCAGGTATTAGAGCATAAATTTGTCAAGCCCAGCTGTGAATCCTGAGAACTGAAATAATGACCAGCCTACCAAGATATGCCCATGAAAAAAATATATATATGTTAGTGAGAGTTGGAGAGAGACAATCCCAAGGGTGCAATAATGGCATGGGTGATGTTCTGATTGGATTCAAGGCCCACTACACAGGAGGAACCACATGCCTGATACTGTAACCCATGATTGGAAGGCTCACAGATCCCAGGGATAAGCTGGCTACTATTAATCTGCTAAAATGACATATTATCAAATTTCTCTTTGAATTTGCATCTCTATTCCCATACAGTGCAGCTTCCAGACCTCATCAGAGAAGATTCTTTGTGTAGTGGATGATGGTCAATGTAAAAAATCACAAAGGTCAAAGTGCAGAGAACACATGTCAGTTGAGTGCTTAGACACAAATTGGATATCTTTATCACTCCCTACCCAAGTGTGACACGGATGTTCCTCTGACCCTGTGACAATGAGCCATGGATCTGTCTCCTTCCCACACTCTGCAAAGAAGCCACTCCCCTTCCCTCTTCCAGCCAATCCACTGACCATAGATGCTTGCAAGAGAGGGGCTAAGGGCATAAAAGCTGGGAAAACCACAAGGCCAGTCTCTGCCTGTTTTGGGAAGCTGTCCAGAGCCACAGGATTTATGTCTGGGTGTGGACTTTTGAACACAGCTGTGAATGGGGGGGGGCGCCCACGCGTCTTTAAGTAAACCTGCACCCCAAGCTCAGTTAGCAAGTCCAATAAACTCATTAAGATTCTTCAAACCGGGGTTTGAAGAATTCTTTTCTCAGGTTGTTGTAGGGACCATGGGAGGAGGGGATTGGATGCCACATGCGCTGCCCAGCAGTGAATTTGACTTACAACAGGCATATCTGGGAGAATACGATGAAACTGAAAATGAGTTTTGGAAAAGTGTTGGTGATGTCCCTGATATGGGGAAAGAGACCAACAACCTACGTAAAGTGGGGTGATAGGAACATGTAGCCTGGGGAAATGTTAACCTAGTGTGCCATTCCCATAGGCTTGGTGGGGGTGGTTGCAGTGGCATGGTTAATGCAGTGGACAGTGAGGTATGTAACTAGGGTGAGACCTTCTAAGCAGTCGAGGGCGAAGGGAGAAATCCTGGGGTGGCAGACATCTTGTAGATGGTATGGGGTGGCACACCTGCTTGACCAGTGGGGGCCACCATGTGAGTATGGAGATGCCTTGAAAATGGCAGAAGGTCTGGAACAGAGTCTGCAAGTTCTGGGAGTAGCACACCAGGGACAGAAATGTCAACAAGCAGCTGCAGAGGCTGCTTGGCTGCTGCTATTGATAATAAGAAATTTGTCCCAAGTGGAGGAGGCCTCAGCCAGCAGGGAACTGAAGATGTTAGAGAGGAATTCAAACAGGAGAGGAATATGAGCCGGCCTCTTCAGTACTGGCCTCTGACATTGCCAGTCAATAAGATAAGAGAGAAAAGGAGACAGAGGTGTTGGTATGCCATTTTTTATGTCTAGGAGGTCAAAAGGAAAAAAAAAAAAAAGCCAAGATCAGAATGATAATAAAAGGCTGATCTTGGGATCCCAAAACCTGGAAGCCCTGGGAAGAGTCAGGTAGTGAGGAAGAAGGAAATGATCTACAGATAGAGATAGTGGGAGATGCTCCTCGGGTCCGACCTTTAATTCAAAGAAAGGGAGAATCCATGGTCCAACATGCTGATGGAGGGCTTAACAACAGCCCAGTGCAGGAGACCATGATAATCAGAGAATACTCACCACCAGAACTATTAGAACTGGAAAAGACATTTAAACAAGCTATGATGGAGTCTTTGGCCACCTGGATAGTGAGGCTATGGGACATGGGGCAGATGGGATCATTTTAAGTTCTACAGAAGCAGAGAAGTTAAGCAACATAACCACTCATCCCTCTTTAAGACAAAGACTTCACAATTTTAGGCAACATGAGGGAAACCAGTCCATGATGGATTGGCACATATGAGCCATTCAGGATACATGGGTATCTCCAGCTGAGATTTCCATGAATACTAGAGACTGGAAAACCATTGAGGAAGGACAGGCTCTCTTGAGGGAACTGGGTAGGAGGGAAACTGTATTTGATGCCCAGCTCACTGGCCCAGACAAGACTGTGTTTACAGGAGACTTAAGAAAGAAACTGATTTAGGAAGGCCCACAAGACTGGTATGGAGCTTTGGTGGCAGTGCTAAGCCCCACGGTTGGGCATGACCTCTACGAGACTGGCAAGACCCTGGCAGATTTAAATGATTTAGACCAACATGTAAATGGTGATAAAGCAATTAGACACAGGGAAAAGGGCTGGAACTCAGCAAAAGGGCCCCTCTGTGTCTCCCGACAACAGACGTGGATGGATCGGTGCAGAGCAGGAGTTTGTAGAGACAAGATAGACAGGCAGCCAAACCCTGTGCTGGTGAGCCTGTGGAGGGCTTTAAGACCTGACCAGCAATTTACCACAGAAATAAGAGAAATTGGGTACCAGGAGGCATGGGTAAATCCAACTACACCCCCTGCTCCAGAGCAAGGCAGCCTCGTTGGATGGGACACCCCCAACCACTGCCTTGAAGGAATGGCCAAGGTTGCCCATAGGTGAGGGCCATACTGGGTGACCGGAGGCCACATGTCAAATTGAGGATTTATTGGTCCCCCACTAATACAAAACACATGGGCCCTAGTGGATACTGGGGCAGAGTGTACATTAATTCATGGCTATCCCCCAAAACATCAGGCCAGTAGATAGCAGTGGATGGGTATGGGGTTAAAACCATACAAATAAAGCAGACTAGACTCATTCTGGGAGCGGGCAATTATCCTTCCAGGAGTACAAGGTGTGCATCTCTCCCCTTTGAGAGAACATTTTAGGGGTGGATGCCCTGCTGAATCACACCCCACATACTACTGTGGGAGAGTTTTGGCTGAGGGTGCAAACAATAAAGGCTATCACTCAGGGGTGGGAAAGATGTGAGCCAGTCAAATTGCCACCTACAGAGGGTGGTGAATATCAAACAGTACTGGCTACCTGGGGGTTGAGATGAAATTATGGAAATCATCCAGGAACTAGAGTGGGTAGAGGTTATCTGCCCAGCCCAGAGCCCTTTCAATAGCCCCATTTGGCCTACCAAGAAGCCAGATGGCTCCTGGAGAATGACCGTAGATTACTGGGAGTTAAATAAGGTGGTACCTCCCATTCATGCAGCAGTGCCCAACATTGCACTGCTAACTGATCAGCTGGTGCAGGAAATGGAGTCCTTCCATGCTTCAGTGGACCTTCCTAATGCATTCTTTAGTATTCCCCTAGCTGCTGAATCCCAAGATCAATTTGCATTCACGTGGAATGAACAACAATGGACTTTCACAGTACTTCCCCAAGGTTACCTCCACAGCCCCATAGTTTGTCACAGGATGGTGGCCCAAGATCTGGCCCTGTTAACCTTCCCTGCTTCTGTGAGGAGGTTCCACTACATAGATAACATAATGCTAACTTCTGAGTGCCTTACAGATTTGGACGCTCATTTAGGGAGCATGCAAGTGCACCTGAAGCAGCGAGGATGGGAAATCAACCCACAGAAGGTACAAGGGCCCGGTACCTTAGGAGTTTTGTGGTCAGGCAGAACTCATGTGATACCCAGTGTGGCAGTTGAGAAAATCTTACAACAACCCATACCAATAAATGCTAAGTTACAGGTATTTGGGAGACTTCTAGGGTATTGGCAAACTTTTATACCTTACCTTGCTCAGGTCACCCTTCCCCTAAATAATCTAATAAAAAGAGGTGCTACATGGGTTTGGGATGTAAAGGCCCAAGAAGCTTTTGAGCAGGCCAAGGTACTGATTGGGCAAGCTAAGCAGCTGTGTTCCCTAATACCTCGGTGTCCCTTCCTCTTGGAAGTCACCAGGAGCCCTAAGGGTTATGGGTGGGATTTATGACAACAACAACCTGAGCAGACGGTCTCAGTTGGGTTCTGGTCCCAATCATGGAGAGGGGTGGAGTCCCGGTACACAGCTCTAGAACAGCAACTGCTGGCTGTTTACAAAGCATTGCAGCAGGTGGAATCCATTACGGGCCCCACCCCCATTACTGTGAAAACCGCATATCCCATAAAAGGATGGGTGGAGGGCCTGCTAGCCAAGCCTCTGTCAAGAGTGGCCCAAATCCAAGTGCTGCAAATATGGCATGCATATTTGCAACAGCAAGGGGTGATGTCAGCAAGCCCAATCACCAATGACATGCAGGCAGTACTAGGACTGGTGTCATTTCAAGGCACAGAGCCTCTCCCTTCACCTCTTATAGTTGACCCTCCAGCAAGACCTGACTGAGTGCTAGAAGGGGCTCCCCCAATTCTGGATGATGCCTGGTATACTGATGGCAATAGTAGGGGTGCCAGACAAGAATGGGTAGCAGTGGCAATACAGATGTATGCTGACACTATATGGTTAGAGAGGGGACAAGGAGAAAGCAGTCAATGGGCTGAATTGAGAGCTGTATGGATAGTAATAATGAAGGAGTCTTGGCCAGTTACAATTTGTACTGACAGTTTGGCTGTGTTAAAAGGCTTAACCTTATGGATGCCTCAGTGGCAGAAAGAAAACTGGCAAGGGATTGTATGGCCACTGTGGGGGAAAAAAATGTAGAGGGACATATATAATAAAATGCAGCAAGAGCTAGTGCCCCTGGTAGTTTACCACATGTCTGCCCACTGCTTAGTGAGTTCCCACAAGAATCAAGAAGCTGATGCCCTCACCAAGGTGAGGGCTGTCTACCCTCAAGTTCCCCTAGAAGCAGCTCACTGGATTCATATCAAGTCGGGCCACAGAGAAGCCGATATGGGATGTAGAATAGCCAAAGCAGCCGGCATTCCAGTAAAATATGCTGACATTCAACAGGCTGTCCAGACCTTTCAGGCAGGTTCCTGGTTGGCACCAGAGGATGGTGCCCAAGGCAGCTTACCCTGTGAGAGACTGGCAAGTAGATTACATAGGGACCCTGCCAGTCAGTGAGGAGTGTAAATATGCTCTCACTTGTGTGGACACTGCCACAGGACTTACACAGGCCTTTCCTTGCAGGAGAGCAACAGGCAAGGCTACTATTAAAGGGCTTACTGAACTCAGTGTCATGTATGGGTCCCCAAGGTGAATTGATAGTGACAGAGGCACTCATTTCACAGGTACAGATGTGTAAGCTTGGGCTGAGGATAATCAGGTTCAATGATATTTCCACCTTCCATACAACCCTATGGGAGCAGGGTTAATTGAAAGAAAAAACGGATTGCTAAAGGAGCAGTTGAAATCCTTAAGCCCAGAAAGAACCCTATGGGTGTGGAAAAAGGCCTTTCAAGAAGCCATAAGGTTGTTAAATAAAAATCCCAGTACCAGGGGTTGGTTGCCTCCCTATTAGCAGTTGTCCAAAGGGACCCCAGAGGTCCCCAAAACTATAAAGGCGATTGCCAAATAATGTAGGTTGTACACCTGAATTGGACAGTAAGACCATATTGCTGAAGATACCGCATGATGTGAGTATGGGAGAGGGAGAAATCAAGCTTGGACTAAGCTGGAAACTCCCTGCCACTGGATGGGTGGCTTCCATAGTGGCAGAAGGTGCTATGCAGATGGCTGGGGGAGAATTGTCCCCCATTGTCTGTTCATACGAGGACCCTGTGTGCTGCACTATCAACATGTGCAGCAAGATGCTCCTGCTGGTGCAATAATGGTTCATCTAGTGTATGTACAACCAGCTAATTATTGGTTGGACCTAATGTCCACTCCTAAGGATGGAACACACATCTGGTATTGCAGATCAGGCCATCCCCCTGTAGCAGAAGAGTTTATAGGCTCCAGTGCAGAAGCTACTGCAATTGTATTGTTAGATGGATGTGATGCACCTACTAAAATACCATCCAAGCATTAGTGTTTACTCCCATAAGCTATTATAGCAGTTACTATTTACATATTCTTGCTTCTTGCTGTTTGTGTTTTTAATAGTAGATGGAATGCCACTAAATTGAGACAGCCCACGACAAACAGAGGATGCAGAGACTTGAAGAGTCCAGTGCCCTACTACAATGGGAGAAAGGTCACCCCATTCCCCCTCTGAAGCTCGTGGAAGAAGCAGGCAGAAATTTTTTTTCAGAGCCAGAGGAAGGGGTGGAGAGTAACCCAGTTGTTCCTCTGACCCTGTGATGATGAGCCATGGATCTGCCTCCTTCCCACTCTCTGCTAAGAAGCCACTCCCTTTCCCTCTTCCAGCCAATGGACTGACCATAGCCACTTGCAGGGGAGGGGCTAAGGGTTTAAAAGCTGGGAAAAGTACAAGGCCAGTCTCTTGCCATTTTGTGAGGCTGTCCCAAACCACAGGATTTATGTCTGGGTGTGGACTTTTGAACATAGCTGTGAATGGGGGAGGGGGTGGTGGCACTCATCTGTAAGTAAACCCACACCCCCAAGCTCAGTTAGCAAGTCCAATAAACTTGTTAAGATTGTTCAAACTGGGGTTTGGAGAATTCTTTTCTCAGGTTGTCACAAGGACCATGGGAGGAGGGGATTGGGTGCCACGTGTGCCTCCCAGCAGTGCATTTGACTCACACCAAGGTTCAAGGACCATAGTGAAAAGGGGGACAGAAAGATTGTTCAAGCTAGAGGTCAGTGAAGACAGAAGCGAAACTGTTTTCTAGATATGACAGGACCACTGCACTCACAAAATCACAGAAGCTGTAATTGCCTGCACAAAACCTGTACAAGAACAAGCCAATCAACATTCTAGCATGGAGGGGGAAAGGGTTCATGAACACCCACCCTGTCTGAGGAGCTATGGAGAGCTCATAGCTTCTTGGGGATGGGGAAATCACTTTTCTTTAAGGGTATGGCTCCTGCTGTGTTGAGTACTCCCCACTGGACAGCCCTTCACCCATGGATATATGGGCAGTACAAATTGGACTTGATAAGATTTTTTTTTTAAGATATGAAGTTAGAGGGGTAGTGAATCTGGATGGAATCTGGGGTAGAGTTGAAGATGAATATGATCAAAATAGATTATATGAAATTCTTAAGCAATTAATAAAAATGTTATTAAAAAAGAAAGCCGAAGAGGGACTGTCTCAGAAGAAGACTGAGTCTAAAGGGAGGAAAATGGAGGAATAAGAGGATAATGGCAGGAGAAAGACAAAACACTGTAGGTTTTCTCTCCTCTATGGAATCTAGATCCAGTAATATATATACATATATTTGTCATGAAAACAGGAGGAGGACTACCTAGGTGGAAGAAAGGGACCAGGCAGGGGAGAAAATAGATAGGGAAGGGAGTGAGGGAGCAAATATGAGCAAAGTACAAAGAATGCAAGTACAAAAATGTCATAAAACTTACTATTTTGAACCCTGAGATTTTCATTTTTATTATATTTGTGTGTGTGTATGTGTGTGTGTGTGTGTATGTGTGTGCATGCGCTTGCCATGTGACTGTATGTGGAAATCAGATAACAACTTACAGGAGTCTTTTCTCTCCTTCCACCTGGTAGAATCTGGGAATTGAACTCAAAGTTGTCAGTCTTGCCAACAAGGACCTTTACCCACTGACTTATCTTAATAGCCCTGAATTTGTTTTGTAAATCACTTAAGAAAAGAATAGAAGAAAAAGTATGATATCGTGAAGCTAGAGTAATGGCAAGGATGACGTTGCTGTCAGTGTTTCAGTTTTTATAAGGAAATCCTTTAAGATAAATTATTACAAGTAAATTATTATGGGAAAGAAAGATTTGAGTCGCAAAAGATGATTAAACAATTGATTAGGAAAGGTCTTAAAGTGTTATAAGGCTTTGAGCATCTTCTATATTGATTATAGAAACAGTAATCACAACTAGGAGTCAGTCAAGCCTGTTAAAATTGTTTATTAAACAGATTCAACAGTGGCTGTTTTCTTAGTTTACTGCAGTCTTAAATTCTTTATTCATAATGTATGCAAATAATGAAAACTTCCATGGACTAAGAACACTCCCTAGTTTCTTCTCTCTTGCTTTTCAAAATAACAATGAAACTATCATTCTATATACTTTTGTATACATTGACTCATTTACTCACCACAGCAAAACTTTATGAAAGATTATTTCTGGAAGAAAATAACTAAGGTTGAAAGGGGTGTATAATTTGCTCAAGATACACAGCACAGAAAGTGAAGCACTTGTGGCATGTACAGCGTAAACACACATACTCTTAAGCAGTTTTCTATAGAATTTCAGAACAGTTGGGAGAAGGTGGACATCCTTTACTCATTTTTGCCTTGGATTCTTTCCCTTCTGTGTCTGATTATGATAGGATTGGCTACATGAAACATATTTATTCCACCAAATTATGTGACCCACAGCTAAAACTAGACAAACAGGCACCACTTTCCTCTAGGCAATGTGAGAAGTTAATCAAGCTGAGTCTGATTGGGAATTTCAGGGACCACTCAGCCCAGAGCATCTATGAAAAATACTTCTTATCCCCTTAGGTTACTGATATAGAAGTTTTGGGCTTTGAGGCCTGGAGAAATCACCCCATGGGAAAAGAGCTTGCCATGCAAGCCTGATGACCTGAGTTTAATTCTTAGAACTCACATAGGGTAGGACAAAACTGTTTCTCCAAGCATTCACATGCTTGTCCACACACATATCATACACACAAACATACACAAACAATAATAATGATAATAATAATTCTAAAAGAAATATTTGGCTTTTAAGTTGTCAATCAACTTAGAGCTCCTGACCCAGCATGACTAAAACTTCTTTAGGTTTACAAAAGACAGTTGATTGTCTATTTGTGTAAGTCATTTTAATCTAAATTCTATCATTTAAAATGAAAATGTTCCTAGTAAAATGGCACAAAAACATAGACTTGGAATAATAAAACATAAGATGAATTATCACATCACTCTAACCTTCTCATTGCATATCCTTCACTAATAATGTTTCTGAAATTCTTTGAATATCATAACCACTGTCTCTTAAAAAATAAGATAATAAGCAGAGCATAGTGGTGCATGCCTTAAATCCCAACACTGGGGAGGAAGAAGCAGGTGGATCTCTGTGAGATTGGGGCCAGCCTGGTCTACATAACAAGTTCCAGGCCAGGGGCTACAGGGAGACCTTGCCTCAAAAATAAGTAGAATAATAATATTATATTGTGGTATAAAAGAACCAACGGTGAATAGTCTATCTGTGCTCAAATCCTGATTCTAAAGTTGCCTGCTGCATGACAGTGGACAATTAATTTGTACACTGTATCTTCTCAATACTTCCTTCCAACTTTCCTTCTCCTAACCCATACTATCAATGCAGTCTAAGGAGATATACAATAATCATTCATTCAACAAATACTGATAATTACTGTTTGCCAAGTACTGAAGTAGTTGACAGGAAATGTGAAATGAGTAAAATAAAAACAATTTGAGTCATCATGGGAAGGAGACAAATATAAAATAATAGCCATGGGAATAGATGCAAACAGAGTGGTTGCTGGAGCTGTCCTCTTTTGATTCCACGAATTACCTTGAAGTGAACTCTCCAGCCCTGTGCCAAGATCATGACTGACAGAAGTCCTCCCCACAATATCTGTGCCTTCTGAGTGGAAAACAGAAAGGCCTCCTGCCTCCCAGGCTCTGCTTTCCTTATGTGATCCCTGATTGTGCGCCACTTCTATTCCATATTGTACTGCACCTGTCTTTTTCAGTTTCCACAGCAAAATCTCCAACTGAAGTCTCAGTCGAATTCTAAGCAGGGGATCCCCAGTGTAGAGCCTAGCCTTCCTCCAATCTCAATACACCCTCCATTGTTCCTTACCATCCTTTATGGAGTAGAATCCATAGATTATTGAACTGGAAACATGATAAGTCAGCAGGAGTTCTTCATTACTTATGTCTATCTCATGGTACACACTTTTTCTTTGCTAAATATATCACAACTCCAACTCCTTCTCCTTCACATGCACACAGTATTCTCCTAACAAGTCCCTTCCTGAAGACCATCCTAAGCTGCTAACAAAAGCAAGATTTTTCTACCTTGTGAAATTGTTATCCATGTTAACCAGTAACAAGAAATAAGAAAAGAAAAAAAAAGAGGATAACTTGTTAGGTAACAAGGGCTATGAGCTTGTCTAGTGGGTGAGAAAAGAGTATCTAGGCCTACTGCAAACAAATAGAAGTTAACTGCCAACAGGAAGAAGGAGAATATTTCAGAGAAAGGAAATAATGCATTTAGATTTTTTTTATAACAAGAAAATTAATGCTAAAGAGTAATAAGGGTGAGAAGATCAAGGTGAGATCAGACCTGTAGTACAAAAACACATGCCACAAAGTCCTATGTAACTGAGCTAGTGTGGTGGCACACACCTTTAATCCCAGCACTCAGGAGGCAGAGGTAGGTGGAGCTCTGTGAGTTCCAGGCCAGCCTGGTCTACATAGTGAGTTTCAGGCCAGTTGGCACTACAGGGAGACCTTGCCTCAAAAAGACCAAAAAAAAAAAAAAAAAGAAAGAAAAAAAAATGTCCTATGTAACTGCCAGAAGTAAGCTATAAAAGCTATCTATAGAAGTTACAAACAGGCTTCTACCAGTCCAAAAAATGGTATAATTAAATTCATATGCAATGAAAACACATCAAGATATATTTCTCTTAGCATGTCTGGTGGCTGACTCATGTGAAATTACTCTGAATGCCTTATCCTGTTCAATTGCCAAACATCTAGAAAATAGATACTACTATCACAATTTTATTGCTGGGGTTCTGACTGGCCATGAGAGTTTTGCATCCCTGCTGAGTTGCAGAGTGATGAACAGGATTCTAATCCAGGTCAGCCTGTGGATCTCCCCTCCCTTTCTTTCTTTATACTTCTTGTTGCTTCCTTTTTCTCCCCATTGTCTATTTCTATAGTCCAAGATCACCACAAACACGATCCCACTGCCTCCCAAATGCTAGGAATACAGCTGTACACTTCAATACCTGACTTCCAGGAGAACTTTTCCAACCATCACAGTGCTAAGTTCTGTGTTTTCTGCTTTCCTAGGATAATGCTGCATGGGAATTTACTATTGGAAGCTCATGGGTTGCTGCCATTGCCATGGTACTATCTACCAGCACTCGGGACTCAAATGAAGTTACTAACTCAAATGAACTGTGAAAAATTCCCTGAGTTCATGAAACTTGTTTTCCATTTGGTCAAAACAGATTTCTTTTTCATTGTAGGTATACAGAGAGAATTCTGCAATGCATTTCTCATGCTACTTTTTTATTATTAAAACCACAATAATGAGTACTTTAACCCATTAGATATTTGTGGTCTATGTGGGGGAATTCCTGATGCAATGTACAATCTTTCTTTAAATAGTGGCATTGAAATTTTTGTAGTATCTCAATAAGATATTTTTAATCATTCTCATAAGTACAGATAATAAGTAATCAGTAATGTAAGGAACTCGGAATGCACTTAGATTAGCCAAGTGAATATGACCTGATATACTCATACATGATCTCTTGACAAGCACTCATGGATCAGTTAGAGGCAAGTACATTCTAGTCAATTCAGTATCTGTATGTCCAAAAGGGGCCTTTGCAAGATCAACCCAGACTTAGACATCAAAAACTATGGAAAGACTACAGTATCACACCTGCCTGCCCCTTCAGGGGCTTTGCTCCTCTACTCTTTCTTTTCATTCCCTCAACTCATCAGTTGTAGAGTGATTTGTTAAGAAAGCGTTGTAAGGTTAGATTGTCAATGCACTCAATTTTTAAACCCTCTAAATAGGACATTAGATCATAGCTTGAATGCTTTGATATCTGATCAACATACTGTCTCTCAATACATTAAGCAAAGCAAGCAAAATTAGTCTGCTTTATGTCAGGTGCTTAGCACAAATCCTTTAATATTGTGCTTGAGTGCAGAAACCATTAATAAATGCACAATTCCCTAAGACAGGCTTGATTAATTAAGTCATATGTGTATCCTTCTAATTAAAAATAGAACATTAGGCTGATGAGTGGAATTTCTGAATACAAAATTCAAAGGCTGCTTTTGAATGCCTTTTGCCTTGCACTCCAAGATGAAAGAAGCACTGCTGGCTATTGGAACTGCCAAAAAACAGCTACAGCATGGCACAAAGCACCCAGAACTGTGTCTTATTAAAAACAATTTGGTATTCATCTGCCAAGTTGTAACTGAGTTCTCAATCGGGGGCCTGTCTGATTTAGTCAGGCAATTCAAACTTGAGGGGGCAGCTGGTGCTGTTATGCAAATAAACAGATGAGGGAAAAATAGGCCAATGAATCAATGAGCAGATGCTAAAAGCCAAGGCCTTCAAAGAGCTCTTGAATTTCTTTTCCTTTCTGCTTCCCATCACTGTAGTCCAACAGATTTCTATTCCAAGGAATCAAAGAGACTACCACTTAAACAATCAACACAGACAAGTTTTAACAGTGAGTCCCATCAAAATTAAGGGTTTACAGAAAGTAAACTAATCAAGAAGTGCAACATTAGATGGTAATGTGTACTGGCAATTTCTCATTTTTTCTTAATCTATTAACCGATTATATATGTGTCACTTTTATTTCTAAATTATTACATACAAAGTTGCAATATTCCTCTGCCCATGTGTATGGACATGGGGGTCTGTGTACACATGCCGAAGCTAGAGAACAGCCTTAGGTGTCATTCCTCAGACACCATCCATATTGTTTTTTAAGACAAAAATCTCTCACTGGCCTGCACCTCACCATACAGGATAAGCTGACTGGCCAGTGAGCCCCAAAGATGTATCTGTCTCCTCCTCTGCAGCTCTGGAGTTACAAGCATGAACCACCACACCTAACATTTTAACATGTGTTCTAGAGATTAAACTCAGCTTCTTATTCCCCAAATCCAAATCACAGTATTTCTAATTGTAGGAAGGTTTTCCTCTCAAGCCATCTCAAACTGGGGAAACAAGGCTCAGAAATGGCACTGGAGCCTGAATCAATCCTTTTCCACAAGTCTCACTACCATGTTTCATGACTAGCTTACCGCATGAAGTCCTTGATCATTTTCTGCAAATGGCGCAGGCATTGCTAATTTGTCCTCATCTGAAATGATGTATTAGAAATGCGCATGGTGTCTATCATTATTTCAGGGATTCTTGAATTCCAGAAGCAACTTTTCACAATCATGTGACACCCTCATCATAAATACTCATTGATCACAGGCTTTCATTCACCAAAACTTTCCTTTGGCTTGCTTTCTTCCTCTGGATAGCACATAGACAGGGCCAATCTATGCAGGTGCTGTAGGTAATGGGATGAGAATAAACATGACTAGAAGTTGTTGAAAGATTGGAAATATGAGATTATTCAATGTATTATTAAAATACAGCACACTGGTCATTAAAATGGCTAGGAAACTTTGAGAGCTTGCTTTTACCACTTTGAGGCTGACTTTCTTTGGATAGGCTCTTGCCCTTCTGATAGGTTAAATACTATGACAGGACCTACCCTTGACTTGAAGTATTGTGGAAGTCAAGGTTATATTTCCCAATAGTATTGTACAAATCACACTATTTTAAGAAAATATTACTTCACACTGAACTTTTTTTGAGCTAAGTCTTTCTTTCATATGAGAAACTTTCTCATATTCATATATTTCTTTCTTGGAATTCTGAATAACATCATGACTGTTGAACCATATCAAGTAGTATCAGACTATGCAAGGCAAGGCCTAAATTTGTGCTATTTCCTCATTATAAACTATGAAAGTATCCATATAAGTCAAGGTAATCTGGGAAAGGTTTGGGGACAAGGTTATGCAACAGCTCTTTTCCTTAAATGATAAAGATACCAAAGTCTGGGATAAAAATCCAATTTCTAGAAATGTATAACCAATACATGGATGCTCAGTCACTGAAGGTTCTAGGAAGTGTTCAAAATACATGCATGTACATGTACACAACTACCCACCATGGCCCACTCAGCTCTTTTTAAATTAAGTTTAAGTTTTGAGGTTGGCATAAAAGAAATGTTTCTACATGGTATCATCATATATATGTGCCATTGTACATTCTTCTCATATGGTCCCTCCCACCATTGACCTCCCCTGTCCCCTCCCCATTCTTCTGGCTCCCTCTCTTCCCCAAGTTAATGCCCCATCTGTCTTCTTTTCACATGTATTCTATTATACAATTATCCCCCCTTAAGATTTCTTCCTTCTCTCCAATAATCACCTTTGTAGTCTACTGATCTACACATGCATATATATAAATATATATGCATATATACACATACATAACCTTAACTCTATATTCTGTACATAAGAGAATACATGCAGTATTTCTCTAAATCTGGCTTAACATCTATTTTCCTGCAATTGTCATGATTTCATTCTTCTGTACAGCTGGGTGAAATTCAATTGTGAATATTTTTTATACATTTGTCTGTTAATGAACATATAGGTTGGATCCATTTTCTGACTACTGGGCATAGTACAGCTATTAATATAAATGTGGGTGTGCATGTATATTTGTGGTGTGGTGACTTAGACTCCTTCTATTATACACCCAAGAGTGTCATAGCTAGATCATATGAGAATTCTGTACTGAGTTTTTTGAGAAACTTCATAATTATTTTCATGGTGGCTGCACAAACTTACATTCCCATCAATAGTGAATATGAGTCCCTCTTCCCCCACATCCTTTCTGTCATTGTTTTTATTTTCTTTTTAAAATATTTTTACTTATTTTTATTTTATGTGTATAACTGTTTTGTCTACATGTATCTTAGTATACCACATGTGTGCAATGCCCACAGAGGTCAGAAGAGGGTGTCAGATCCATTAGAACTGGAATTAGGGAGAATTGTTAGCTGCCATATGGATCCTGGGAACTGAACCCTGGTCCCCTGCAAGAGCAGCCAGTACTCAACTGCTGAGCCTTCTCTGAAACCCCTTTATTTGTTTTCTTAATGAGAAACATTCTGACTAGGGTGAGATGGACTCTCAGCAGCTTTATTTCACATTTCCTTAAGGGAATGATGTTGAGCACTTTTTCATGTATTTATCAGCCATTTGTATTTCTTCTTTTAAGAACTAGATACTCAGTCCTGTAGCTAATTTATTAACTGAAAGATATGGGTGTTTTGGTGTTTAATATGGTCAGGGTTTATCTATCTAAGCATTAATGTTCTCCCTGATGTGTACAGTAAACAGACTGTAGATGTCTCTCCATACTGGTGATTGTTCCCTTTGCTGTGAAGAACCATTTAATTTCATGTGCTCACACTTACAAGTTCTTGGAATTATTTCTCTACCTTTTAAAGAAATTCTTACCTATGCTTATATCTTGAAGTATTTTTTTACATTTTCTTAAAGCAGATTCAAAGTTTCAGGTCTTATATTATGGTGTTGGTGTGTATTTACTTCTGCATAGAGTAGGAAATATTGATCTAGTTTCACATTTCAACACATAGAAATTCAGTTTGTCAACACTGTTAGTCAAAGAGGCTGTCTGTTCTCTAATAAATGTTTTTGAAAGCTTTGTCAAAAATTAGGTTGCTGCAGATGTGTTGGTTTATTTCTGGATCTTCTACCCAACTACACCGACCTACAAATCTATTTTTACATGCTTTTGTTTACAATGGCTTGGTAATATAATTTGATTATCAGGCATGGTGGTACTTCCAGGATACCTTTTTCTGCTAAGGATTTTTGTGACTTTTTTGGATCTTTTATCCTTCCATATGAATTTTAGGATTGTTTCTTCTAGTTTTGTAAAGAATTTTATTGAGATTTTGATTGAGATTGTGTTGAATTTCTAGGTTGCTTTCAGTAAAACAGCCATTTTCTCAATATTAATTCTTCCATTTAGCATAGGAGGTTATTTGTAGAGTATTATTTCATACCTGGGAAGAAAGAGCCTCAATTGATCACTTGCCATCACACATAATGGCCTGTGGGTATGTCTATGGTGTATTTTCTTGATTGCTAATTGATATAGAAGAGCCCAGCCCACTGTGGATAGTGACATTCTTGAGCAGGTGTGCCTGGGCTGTAAAAGAACAGTAGCTGAACATCACCAGGCAGCAAGCAGCATTACACTGTGGTTTCTGCTACAGTTTCTGCTTTCAGGTTCCTGCCTTGAGCCCCTGCCTCAGCTTCCTTTAAACATGGACTATAATTTGTAGGATGAAATAAGCTCTTTCCTTCCCACATTGATTTTGGCCAATGTTTTATCACAATAGAAAGCAAATGAAAACAAGCTCTTTTACCTTTTCAGTTTGGTTTTTTCATAAGTAAAATTTAAAGCTACTGTGAATGGAATTTTCCCCCTTTATTTCTTTCTCAGAAAGTTCATTGTTGGCATATAGAAAAGCTGATGATTTTGGGGTGTTGACTTTGCTGAAAGTGTCCCCATCTGGTTTCTTGTGGAGTCTGTAGAGCCTTTCAAGTATATGTCATATGCATGTAGGGATAATTTACTTCTTCCTTTCCTATTTGTATAACCTCTATTCTTTCTCTTGACTAACTGCTCTAGTTAGCTGAAGCTTCAAGCACTACATTGAATAAGAGTGGAAAGAGTAAGAACCATTATCTCATTCCAGATGTTGGAAGACTGCATTGTCTTTCCCATTTAGTATAACACTGGCTATAAGTTTATCACATACAGTCTTTACAATGTTGAGATATTCTTCCTCTACTCTAAGTTTCTTTAGGACTTTTATCATGAAAGGATATTGAACTGTGTCAAAGGCAAAAGTACCAGGTGAAGTAGATCATTTGATTTTTGTCCTTAAGTCTGTTTGTGTTATATTAAACTTACTAATTTGTGCATGTTGAGCTAACCTGGCCTTGCATCTCTAAAATTAAATCAAACTGACCATTCTTTTTTCCTTTAATTATACACCAAAGTTTTGTATTGTCTTAAGACATATTGTCTTAAGAGAGTCTGTATTGCCACTTATTCTAATCTCCTTCTACAGCCCATATAAAGCATAAAGTTTGAATTCTTGTTTTAGAATTCTCCCTAGCACCTACTTATGAACATGAAATTGTTAATCTGTTTTATTTTGTCTGTCCCATATTTGTCTTACTTTTCATCCTAATTCTTTTTTCTTTCTTTTTTAATTTTGTATTAGTATTTCTTTATTCTTGAGAATTCAATACATGTATACTATGAAACATAATCATATCCACCCCTCATTTTCCTCTCCCTCTCCTTTCAAGTATTCCCCCCAACACAGCTCTGTCCCACCTTCTTTTTTGATAACCCACTAAGTCCAGTTATTACTGTGCATATGTGCATGTGAGAGGGGCCATCCACTGAACCATAAGAAATCTGTCCTCAAAGAAAAATGATTCTCATTCCTGCAGCAACTATCAACAGTCCATAGTAAGTTCCTTAGTCAGGGATGTGACCTGGATAGCACCTTTCCCATCTATGTTGGAATTTGGGCTGGATTGATCTTTGTAGGTCTCTAAGTGCAGCAATCAGGTCATGTTCAGAAGACAGCTTCTCACAATACCTCATATCCTCTGGCTCTTACATTTATTCCACCTCCTCTTTTGAGGAGCATTGACTACTGTCCGCTGTGTAAAGAAGCTTCTTCGGCAATATTGAAAGCAGTCCATGTGTTTGAGTATAAGCATAAATGTTTAGAAGGCAATTTGATAACATGATCATTAGCAAAATAACAATAGCAGGTTCTACCCTAGGGTGTATGACTTCCTCATTCATGAGCTTTTGGTCTTACCTGGCCATGCTTTATTGTGCTCTTGCTTTCAGTTTGCAAGAAATTTATCTAGAATTTTTGCATCTATATTCATCAGGAAATTGGTCCATAGTTTGTTTCTTCATTGTGTCCTTGTCTGTATCTGGATAGCAGGGTAGTGCTGGCTTTGCAGAGTAAGTTTAGAAGTGTTCTTTCACTTTCTGTTTTATGGGAAAGTTTGAAGAGTTCTTCTTTAAAGGTTGGTAGAGGGGCTAGAGATATGTCTTAACAGTTAAGAGCAGGCACTACTCTTGAAGAGGACCTGACTTTGGTTCCCCACATGCAGTTGGGCATCTCACAACCTCCTGTAACTTCTGCTTTAAGGGATCCAACACCCTCTTCTAAAACTATTGGCACCTGCAGTCACATGTGCATACCCACATGCATACACATACATATACACATAATTAAAATAATAAAAAAAAAACCTTTAAAAGTTTGGTAGAATGTAGCAACTACTTCATTGAGAGCTGGACATTTTGTTTCTTCTTTGATGTTGACTGTTCTAAACCAAGTTTGTTTTGATCCTTTCAGTGTAGGTCTATCTATTGCAGACATTTAGGTACATAGATAAGACTCTAAAATATGTAAGATAAGCAGGGGGCTGTGTGGGGAGGATGTAAATATCATTCAACTATATTTAATGAAAACCTCAAAAATTCAATTACAAAGAAAATCTCCTATCCTCATTTCTTTTTTTCTTTTTTGGCCTTTTTGAGACAGAGTCTCTGTAGCCCCAGCTGGCTGGGACTCCCTGTGGTAAGCAGGCTGGCCTCAAGCTCATGGAGATTTGCCTGTTTCTGCCTCCCAAGTGCTAAGATTAAATGCTGTGCCACCATGTCAGGCCCCTTGTCCTCATTACTTTCTACTGCTGAGATAAAACACTGATCAAAACAACTTGGCTTAGGAAGAGTTAATTTTATCTTACTCTTCCAAGGTACAGTCCATCTTTGAGGGATGTCAAGGCAGGAACTCAAGGCAGAAACCTGGAGGCAGGAATGGAAGCCAAGGCCAAGGAGAAATGCTGCTCACTGATTTGCTCCCCTGACTTGCTCAGCTATCTTTCTTAAACATCTCAGGTCCACCTTCCCAGGGGATTAATTAGATTTCCTTACAAGGTAGGGTTGGGGTATTCCAACAATGGCTGTTTCACACTGGAAAGATTGAAGAATTGTAGTTGCTCAGTCCATAAGGCTGGATGTCTCAGCATCCCAATATGAAGCTAAGGCCTGAGGATTACTGGAGAGCTGCTGGTCTTCAATCTATATTGGAACCAGAAAAAGGCAATTCTAAGTAAAAGAATGTCACAGTAGCAAGACAGATAAACTCAACAGTGAAAATGTAGGCAAGCAGGCAGAAAGCAAAATCTCCCTTCTCTCATGGTCTTTTATATGGGCTGCCACCAGAACGTGAAGCCCACATTTAAGGTGGGTCTCCAGGCTTTGAATTATATAATCAAGAAAGGAAAACACTTCAGGAATGTGAACACAGGAATCCCAAAGAACTCCTCCCAGATGACTCTAGTCTGTGTCAAGTTGACAAAAACTAATCAGTACATCTCCCAACTAAAAAAAGTCCAGGAACAGATGGATTCAGCACAGAAATCTATTAGAACATCACAGAACTAACACCAATATGCCTAAACATTATTTCATAAAATAGAAAAGAATACTTTCAAATTAATTTTATAAAACCGGTATTTCTATGGTACCAAAACAAGACAGACACCCTTCCCTCCCCCACCAAAGAAGAAAATTACATGCCAATCTCTGGTAAACATAGATGCAAAAATTTGCAATACTATTCAAACTGAATTCAAGAACATATCAAAAGCATCCTTCACCATGATTGATTTGTCTTCATTCCAGAGATGTAAGGGTGGTTCAACATACATAAATTCACAAATGTAATCCACCACATAAATAGACTCAAGGACAGGAATCACTACCTCCTCATTAGATTGGAAAAATAAAATAACATTTTTTGATAAAGTTTAACATCCCTTCATGAAAAAGTCATGGGAAAAATAAAGATAGGGGAATATATCTCACCAAGGCCATAGCCAACCCCATGCTAAATGGAAAAAAACTCAAAGCATTTTCACAGAAATCAGGAACAAAATAAGGATGTCCAGTCTCTCTAATCTTGTTCAGTATTGTGCTTGAAGTTCTAACTAGAGCAATAAGACAAGTGAAGGGGATAAAGGGGATACAATTGGAAAATGAAGAAGTCAAAGCATCCGTATTTGCAGATGATGCAGAATCTATGCATAAAAGACCCTAAAGACTCAAATCAGAAAACTAGAGAAGATAAACACATGCAGAAAAGTAGCTGGATACAAATTAACATGCAAAAATCAATAGCCTTCCTGTATATCAACAAAAGCCATGCTGAGAAAGACATCAGGGATACAATTTCAATAACAATAGCCTCCAAAACGAAATCTCAGAATAAATCAAAGCAAGGAAGTGCAAGGTTTATACAATAAAATCTCTAAGACACTAGAGAAAGATACTGAAGCAATTACCAGAAGATGGTAAAACCTACAATCATTAGGATTAGAATCATGAAAATGGCCATCCTAAAGCAATTTACAAATTCAATACAATATTCATTAATTCCACTTCAATTATTCACAGAAATTGAAAAACAAAAGAATATTCAATTGGAAACACAAAAATCTCAGGATAGCCAAAATAGACCTGAACAATAAAAGAAGAACCAGAACTATAATCATTCCTGATTTCAAAATATACTCCAGGGACTGGAGAGATGGCACAGCATTTAAGAGCAATGGCTGTTCTTGAGAGGGCCCAGACTCAGTTCTCAGTACCCACATGGTGTCTCATAACTGTCCAAAACTCCAGTTTCGGGATCTGACACCTCTTCTGACTTTCTCAGGCATTGCACACATAAGGTGCACTTATTAAATGTAGACAAAAAAAAAAAACTCCCACATTAGATAAAAAGAAATAAATCAAAAAAATAATTATATCCAGAGCTATAGTAATAAAAACAGCATGGGCAGTCACATGGCAGTGGCTGTGCAGAAGGATGTGGGCTGTGCACAGACTGGTGGTAGCAATGGTCCTGAGCATGCTGCCCAACCAAGCCACTTCGAAGTTTGTATTTCTTACCTGGGAAGAATTTACCAGGACCTCAAAGACAGAGATGTCACATTCTCACCAGATACTATTGAAGAGGAACTCAGAAAGTTCTACTGTGAAGCAAGAGGCAAAGAGAATCAGTTGTGCTACTACATTGGGACCACAGATAATACTGCCACCAAGATCATCAATGAGGTGTCCAAGCCTCTGGCCCACCACATCCCTGTGGAGAAGATCTGTGAGAAACTGAAGAACAAAGACAGCCAGATCTACCAGCTAAAGTATGACAAGCAGCTTGACATGAGCATAGTGGACCTGAAGAAGCTCAGGGTGAAAGAGCTAAAGAATGATCCTGGATGACTTTGGGAAGACGTGCAAGGGCTATACAGAAAGGTCCGACTACATCCACAAGATAAATGAACTGATGCCTAAATACCACCCCCACAAAGTCAGCCTGCACTGAGACTGATTTATAGTCTACCCAATCTGTGCTGCACCCATCAGAAAAACGGTTCATCTGTGTCTTCCTCAAAACAGCTTTTTGTGATTTTTCTTTAAGCTTTTACAATTTTATTTAGAATCTTAAAGAAAAATCCTCAGGGCAGATGAACTGGTCAGCTGCCTTGGGGATGTGAAGGGTGGGAAGAAGTAAAGAAAATCATGGAGCCATGCAGGTTTAGAACTTGCATTGGAGGTCAGACACACATGGCTGATTCATAGCCACAAGGCTGGGAGAAGGAAGCTTTAGAGAAAAAGTGAAGAAATACAAGATGTGGGGGGCAGTCCAAAACCTTAAAGACAGCATGTTTAATAAGAAAGGCATTAAGAAGAAAAGGAGAAATTACACCTTCCTGAAGAGTTCAGGAAAGCTGACAGACTTAGAGACCTACATGACTATGGCTGGTCCAGAAGATCTGGGAGCTATAAATTATTTTTTAAGCTGGGTCCTGACAATATGAGATATGAAACCTGGAGCTTTCCTGATGATGCTGGCTCTACAATGTCCTTCTCAGGGAATTCACTTCCTTCTGTTGCTGGTTTACTCTAGGACTTCAAAGGGTCTGGGGTTTTGTTATTAAAGGGAAAAATTTCTAAAATAAAACACAAAAAGCAGCATGGTATTGGCATAAAAACAGACACATTGAGGAGACATATTTAAGCCCATATACCTATAGCCACTCATTTTTGAAAAAGAGGCCAAAAAGACACACTGGAGCAAAGACAGTATGTTCAACAACTGGTGCTGACCAAATTGGATAGCTACATGCGAAAGAATCAAACTAGATCCCTATGTCTCTCTCTACACAAAACTCAATTTAAGTGAATCAAAGATGTCAAGACAAGATCTGAATCAGAAAGAGGAAAAAGTAGAGAATATACTGGAACTTAAAGGAACAGGAAAGAACTTTCTGAATAAGACCCTAATACTGCAGACATTAAGATCAACAATTAACAAATGAGAACATATGAAATTAAAAAGCTTTGTGCAGCAAAAGACACAATCATTTGAGTGACAAGGCAGGCTACAGAATGGGAAATAATCTTTAGCAGCCGTACATCTCACAGAGGGTTATTACCTGAATATACAAAGAATTCGAAAAACTAAACTAAACCCTTCTGGGTTTAGCCAGGGGTGCCCCTTTTGGGCACAGGTGTAGAGCTGTGCACTGGAACTGGGTAACTCACCAATACCACATCACTGAAGACAGTGACTTCCTCTCCCAAGGAGCTCTGACTGCCATCAGCTCCCCTGCATGGGGTCCCATGAGCCTCACTCCTGTCTATGACAGAATGGTTAGGGGTTCAATCTTGTGCATCTTCTGTGATTTCATGAGTGCCAGAGCCATGTAATGCCCAGAAGATAGAGTTTCACATCCCTCTTCCCCACCATTCAGCTCTTACATTCTTTCCTTCCCTATTTTCTGTAATGTTCCTTGAGCCTTGGAGGGGGTGATATGGGTGGCCCATTTAAGTCTGAACATTCAGTCACATGTTTTCAGCACCTTGACCAGCCACGTTACATTAACCACCACTAGCTGTAAAAAAAAAAAAAAAAAAAAAAAAGTAAAATAAAAAATAAAAAAAGAAAGAAAAAAGAAAAGAAAAGAAAAGAAAAGAGGACTGCACTAGTCCCAGGACCTCTGGTATGTGTACTTGCTGCTGTTTGGTGCCTGGGGCCCATTAGTTAACCTTCCACCTGCTATATACTATACCACCACCCAATACCACTGGAGCTAGAGCAAGATTACACAGAGCTAGGGTAAGGTGGGAGCCAGCAGGAGGAAGTGAATGGCTAGAATCTGAGGTAAGATTTTAATGACTCCTCAGCCCCTCTTTCTATGAGAGAACTTCAATATGTAAGATATTCTGGGGGTCTCCTGAAGGGAGTCATAGCAGATCTAATTAAGAAGGTAATGGCCCCAGTACACCCAAAGGACATTCTAGGATTGCCAATGAAGATGACAGAGAACCTAAGAGGGACTACTTTTAGTTAACAAAAATTTCAAGTCATGTGTTAGAAAGTAAATTCCACTGAATATTAAGACTACATTGATTTCTAGGATAATACATCACAAAGATCTCCAGTGCTATGAAATCATACACAAAAGCCCTGTATTTCATCTATAAACTCTGGGTAGTTGCAGAAATAGGGCCTGTAAATTTTTTTGGTTATTAAAATAAAACTGTGATAGAAAGTCACACACATTATTATATAAGCTGTCACGGACTCTGTTCATTTCGGATTAGCAGATATTGCTGATACAGTGATAGGAAATTAGAATGAATGTGATTTTGATCACACAGTTTCTTATTAGTGACTGCCTGATAACTTTATAAATTCCCTAGAGAGAGTATTAAGGTATAAGAAAATTTTATGCATCTGTTTTACCTATCTATGCATAATTGCATACATATATATTCAAGTTTACACTTAGCAATGCAATGCTCTAAACACATACTGTATATGTAATAATTTAAATTCTATCACTCTCACTCAAAATGTCTACATAATGCCTCATATCAGATGAACTCTACCAAACATTATTATTTAATATTTAATATAATTGTATCAAACATTTTCATTTGCCACTCAGATCCATTTTCCACCCATCCCTAACTTACATAATTAGCAACAGCAAGATCTCTTGCCCTCTCACTTTCAACTAGTAAATGAGAGGTAAACCTGTGAAAGATGGGAAAAAAGAGGATTGGTGGTAATTATTCCCACCACTTCACAGATTTGGTCTACTGCTGACTGTAATCTTGCTAAGCTGTAATTTTTGTCAATAGTAGTCCTGTAACCACCTCTTCCCTTTTAGGCCTCCAAGCACTAAGGGTTCTCCAATGTTGTTAGTCTTGTGCCACTCACATGACTCACTGGATCTCCTAATCCTGCCTTTGTGTTTAGAGATGCCCCTCTACTAGCCTCTCCTCAACTCATCCATTTGTGTATCCTTCTGATAGAGCCCTTGATACCATCTTATGTGGATGGAAATTAAAGAAGGAACCCTTTACCCTGGAAGCAATGCTCATGTCTGGAAATGTCACCTCAGGGTCACAGCTACAGGCCAACTGGCTTTGAACCTTCTGCATGCACTATCATGACAACATTTTCTTCACTAACCACTTAGGCACAGTCTCAGTATTTTTTTATTTCTAACATCAATCTTATTAATGTATCTTTTGTAACAAAGATATAAAAAAACTAAATAAGTTCATATTTAAAAGCTATGCAAGCTATTTCAAGTTCTGGGAGGCCATCAAGGGCTGGGGCAATAGCCTGTGTAGTTTTGGGAGTCTCTTCGACCACTCTGGCCAACAACTCATAGAAGGGTTCTCCTGTCTGACACCGTTTCTTGCTATGATGCCTTTAGCTAAATACATGACTCGTGTAGAGATACTGTACGTGTAATTTGCCATTAGGTTGTTGGAATAATATGATACTCTCTTTCTTGTTTGTTTTTTAAACTAGTTAGGCATTATTTATCTGTTCTCTCTCTCTCTCTCTCTCTCTCTCTCTCTCTACTCTCTCACTGTCTAGCTTTTCAATCATGGCATCCCCATTTAAAGTGTCCCCATATTCCCCATTCCTCCCTTGAGGTCCCACCTGTCTTGAGCTCCTTCATTTCCTTTATCCCCAAGTTTCCTTGTACAACCCTCTCTCTCCCTTCCCATTTAAATAGCCAATTTTTATGCATTTTCCCTTAGTAACATCTGCCTCCTACTGTTTTCTTTCAGGTTCTTTCTTTACCTTTACCTACCTGGTTCCTTTTCATTATTCGATTCCTTCAGGTACATCTGTATACATAGTAACATGTAAGGATTTAGTGCTATGATCCACATGTGAGAGAAAACATATATCATTTGTTTTTCTAAGTCTGTGTTACTTCACTTAATATAACAGTTTCTCGTTCCATTCATTTACCTGCAAATTTCATGCTTTTGCCTTTATTGCTGAGCAGAACTCCATTGTGTAAATGTACCATATTTTCATTATCCACTCATCAGTTGAGGGATACTTGCATACTTTGGACACAGTATTCAGAGCAATAGAGCTGAAACTGACCTGAAACCACTTCCCCTGAAGACTAACTCTCATAGCTTTGGAGAGCACTGTGAAGATGCCAAGGGAAAACATCAATTGATGGTTCAACACCAGTTTCAAAACCAAATGACCACATCAGTGGCTGGCACAGCATAGGACATTGGTGCAATAGTCACACTTTTGTCTTGAGGGCAATCGACAGCTACCTAAATGAACTAAAATCCCACTAAGTGGGAGGAAACTCAAGTGTGGAATTGTAAACATAACCAAATACACATGTGTGAAGAGGTCATAAATCTTAGAGAAAAACCCCAAGACTTGTCACATCCCTAAACTAATGTAATTTCTTGCTATGTGCAAAATATGTATCCTTATATTTACAAAGAAACACCCCAGCCACCATTCATCAAAGAAGCTCATTTTGCACCAATCAGAGACTATTACCAACTACCACAATGGGTCACTCACAGACATTTTCGATGAATTGCCCAGGTGACACATCTACAATGCAATGTCTACACCTAAGGCACATGGAACATAGAACAGGGGTAATGAAAATGACACTAAGGAATCTCTCAATTCTCATTAATGAAGAGCCCACATGCAGCAGAGGGCCAGGAACACAAAATGTCACAAATGGCCAAAACATAGAGATTAAGAGTCCACAGATTGCTGATCCTTGGACAGGACTCCTATATTAAACTTCACCTACCCGGGGCTCAGGGACCATCATGGAAGATGGGACAAAAAGATTATAAGAGCCAGGGAGGAGGTACATGAATGACCATATGGAAACAGTTCTACAAGCTCTGGGAACCCTACTCATATGATTCTATGGCAATGGTGTCAGCATACACAAGTCCCATGCAAACTCAGGCAGACAAATACCCAACAAAGAATTGGGGAAATGAACAGCAGACCCCAATCTTAGCTGAAGAAACATTGACAACTGATTACTCATAGGTGAGGAAGAGCTCATCTTCTTAAAACAAGAGACTCTAGATAGGCTAACTAGATCTCAGTGGATGGACTTGCATTGGGGAACATTTGGGGTCACTGACTTAACATATTGGGCCTTAACAGGGATGACAGAGAATATGGGTTCCAGTGAGGGGGCTATGGGAGGGTTCGGTGGGATAGGGGTATAAAGATGATTAAGACTGTTTGAGATATTCTGTATAAAATACACAAAAATTCAATAATAATAATAATAATAATAATAATAATAATAATAATAATAATAAAATTTTAAAAAGCTACTAAAAGCAAGTGGAAAGCCCTGGGTTCAATACTCTGTACAAAACAAAATGCCAGTCATTTTTCCTATAACTAAAATAATGTAAATGAATGAATCACTTCAAACTGAAAAGGCTTGGTTTCCAAATATTTTAGGGATAAAATAACAAGATGTTTTTTCCACAGATTTCCAGCATTTGGGGTATATTGATATGGTACTTGTATATCTGTTTGCACTCTATCATTTTCCCTTTTACATGAAAAGGACAAACCTTTTATAAAAATAAAAGTACTATGAATGTTTCTCATACAAATTTCAATGAGTATCTCCAGGGAGGAAACGAAGTCAAAAATAAACTAAAGGGAAAACACAATAATGATGACTTAAAAATACCTTCCATGGGGAAAGAGACTCTGAAAGCAAAAACAGGATAAAGCAGTTGAACTTGCCTTATCTATAGTCTAACAAATAACACCTCCTGTGCCTTAAATATTTAATGTGAAATCTGTGGATTTATATAACTTACAAAATGCCAGGGGCTTATTGTCTCTACAGTTTGCATAACAGGAATATTCATATTGCTCCATTCCGCATACTAAAACAACAGAAATTCCTCCAGGTGCTAATGGTAGATAACTTCCGTGTGGCTTCAATAATCCACTAATTATAGAACCCCTCAGGTAGAACAATATCATTAATCTGATTAAATTATTTATATGGCTGAAAAGCTAAATCTTATTAAGTCTTCAGGATTTTATTTGGTTCCTTATACGGATATGCAAAAGGACAAAACCACCTTTTCTTCATGTTTTCCAACTGAGGAAAAAAAGAAAAAAACAGCAGCTAAGAAAGAAATAATCTAGTGTTCAGAGATTTTTTTTTACATATTTTGATTTTATGTGTATAAGTGTATTGTTTGCATGACTACAAGTGTAGCCATGTTGTGCAATGCCACAGAGGTCAGAAGAGGATGTTTGATTCCCCTAGAATTGAACTTACAGATAATCGTTAGGCACCATATGGGTGATAGGAATCAAAGTTGGGTCCTCTGCATGAGAAGCCAATGCTCTTAATCACTGAGCCATCTCTCCAATCACGTTGCTTAGAGTTTTGATGCAAGCCCTGCACCAATGTGCAGAATCAACCCCTTCCCTCAAATCCTGAAGCTATGTGGAATTTTCCAAGCACATCGGAATTTTGTTCTGCTGGTTGTGACTTGTTACACTGGTTCAGTTGCAAAGTGGTAGGCCTTGATATGACTGAAGGTTTATCAGAGTCACTTATTGAAGTCATTTACTGAAGTCACTTACTAAATTCAACTGAGCCAGCTTTATTTGTCCTGAATAGATCACTGGGGCACTTGGGATATAACCAGTACTAAATATGCTAACAAGTTATGCCAGACGTCTTCTTCTCAGTTTATAACAGCATTCTAAGTCATTTCCATATCTGTGTTGGCTTATAAAACATTTCTTTAGGATTAAAGAAGGTCTGAAGATTGGATTAAAAATACTGCAATTTGATAGACTGCTCAAACATATCCAAACACCATGTGCTTGTGATAATTTGTAAAATGTTTTACAATTTGTGATTTTAAAATATCACAGTTGTGACTGGAGAAATGGCTCAGCAGCACTTGAACCAGGTGAAGTTCCCAACATGCACATGGTGGATAACTACTGTCTACCTCCAGTTCCAAGGGATCAAACACCCTCTTCTGGACTCTGTGGGCATTGCACTCATGGGTTCACTTAAATACAACCAGGGAAAATGCTTGTGCACATAAAATTAAAATTAAATTTTTAAAAATAATTTATTGAGAATTTCATACAGGAATATAAGCATATAAAGTGTTTTGACCAAATCCATGGCCAACTCCTTCCATATCTCTCCATCAATTTTTTCTGACAGTTTCATGTACTCTTCTTTTTTTTATTTTATAAGACTTTTTGCTACTCTAACATTCCATCCTCTGAAGAGGTTAGCCTAAAATCTTTTAAGGAGTAGATAAGAGCTCCCAAATACTTTTGACATTTTTGCCCTTTGGAACAGAGTATATTGCTAAGAGCCCCAAGGACATTTTGACTTTTAGCCAAGAAACTGGCTACTTTTCTTTGGGCTTTTTTTTTTTTTTTACCCTAACTCTTTTTTTTAAATACTAACTGCCTAGCCAATTCCTACCTTCTATTCTTATCACACCACCCTCTGAAGAGGTTACCCAGCTTCTGGATAAGGAATTGGGACCCAGACTGCTATGGCTTCTTCCATGATGAACAGGGATGCAAAGTGAAGCATTTGGGGTACCCCTTCAATTGTCTATCTAAAAGACTCCCCAAATTGCATCACTCTTGTTTGTAAGGGAAAAAGAAAGTTCTTGACTGGTGAATAGGAGATGTGAAGGAGAAGGAAAGGCAAAAGTAGTTAACATACAAGTTCTAGACAGGGAACTAGAAAAAAGTCAGAACAGGACAAATCTCAAATGGTCATATGAGAGTCCATTGGAATTTCTTGACAAGAGCTTCCAAAACCATCCCTCTATTGGGTTTTCTCATTTTTCTTTTGTCTGCCAAGGCTGGACTCGAGAATGATGGATTCAGGATTTCACTTCAGGCATTTTGATAGCTATTGGACTGGTAGAATCAGTATCAGTTAACTCTCAATGCCTTCTAGATAGGGGGAGAAAACAAATTTGCCATGATTTTAGAACAATTGTGGGTTATCTACCTTAGCTACAGGTGGGCACTACAGTATTGAAGACCAAGATGTAAAGTCTTACATCTGAGCAACACTTTCTGATTAGGAATAAAATCACCAATGAGAAATAACTGTCTAAATAACTTTTTCTATAGACTTAAGCCTAATGTCTGGGAAGTGTAATCCCTTGAATTCTTGAATATACTGATCACTTTACTCTTTGGTTATACTTTCTTTTAGGGTATTTAAGACCATACAGCTGGCCCAAATAAATCAATTTATAGTGATACTTAAGGTAGTTTGAGGATCTGTTCCTCAGGAATCACATGGGCTTGGGAGGAGCCCCTGGCTCCTTTATTTTACCAGTTCTATCTATCTGAAGGTAAGTCAAAGGTCCTACTCAACCATGGCTGGCTTCACTTGGAAGCATGGAGGAAATGGTTCCTCTGAGCTGACCCTAATCTTTGTAGACTGAACACTGGTTCAAGTCTATCTGGTGGGGTCTCCATGGCCTCCCTAAACAAGAGGGCAGATGACTCACTGCAGTTATAGGACATTTTGGGAGATATTCCATAGTCCCCTGGAACTTAGTCGACCTGGGAGGGGAAGGGCCAAAAACTGTCCTTTAAGTCCCCCTGACCAGATTAGTATAGGCTTCAAAGTATGGCTGTTAAACATTCAATAAGGTTAGTTCCACCAGTCTGGTACTTTTAATTACAATGTGCTATGTAGATAAAGCTTGAGTAAAAAAAAACAAATGTTCTCAGATAAACCTTGACTAGATATATATTTTGTTCAGTAAACTAGTTGACTATACTATGACCTTGGAAATTTTAAGGTTATGTATATTTTTGTCTCATCCTTTATCATAACAATCATACACAGACCTTCATCACTTGCTTATGCTTTCTCATTTCTTCTATTTTGGAAAATATCTCCATTCCCATATCCTCTTAACATATTTTACATTCTCATTTTCCTTTTTTAAAAAATAATTATGAGACATAGTAACATTAACAAATAAATTTTCCATCTGTTGTGAGAATTCTTTTCCTGGGGATACTAAGCCATGCTTATTCCCTTTTATGGTTCTAGTGTCAAACCAATGTTTGATTAAAAGTTTTACTGGGGAACCAATGAATTTACTGAGCTTACTTACCAAGATACCTGAGAGGTTGCTGAGATGTATGAATGAACTGAGGGTATGCACACTGGAAAGCTTCACCCAGCATGGGTCAAGCCTTGTCTTCCTAGACTTCCCCAAATCCAGGAGACCATGTGTGATTAAAGCCAAATTACATACAATTGGCTAGGAAGAGTGGCTGGATACTCTGGTGAGGGTCCAATAATCCTGTTTACCACTCCTTTAATGAAGGAGCACAACTGACATCAAACCCAATTGTGATGATATTTAGCAATCAGCCACTGCTGAAGTTGTTATGATGGTAGTTATTTCATGCAGAAAAGACTGCTGTACAGTATCATCTTATTAAAAGGACATGGAATTTAAAAGGATTTGGTGCTAGGATCCACAAATGAGGGAGAACATACATCTTTATTTTTCTGAGTCTGTGTTACTTCACTTAGTATAACAGTTTCTCTTCTAGATCCAGTCATTTTCCTGGAAATTTCATTATTTCATCTTTCTTTACTGCTGAATAGAACACCATTGAGTAAATACGCCAAGTTTTTGTTAACCACTCATCAGTTGAGGGGCACTTAGGTTACTTCCCTCTCTTAGCAATTGTGAAAAGAGCAGCAACAAACATGGTTGTACAAGTGTCTCTACAATAGGATGAGTGGTATAACCGGGTCAAATGGTAGGTTCATTTTTAGTTTTTTAAGAGTTCTCCACACTGTTTTCCATATGGGTTGCATGAGTTTGCAATCCTACCAAGAGTGTTCTCTTTTCTCCGCATCCTTGCCAGCATTTGAAATAATTTGTTCTCTTGATCCTAGCCAGTCTGGTTGGTATTTCCCTAATTACTAAAGATGTTGAACACCTTTTGAGATGTTTCTTAGCCATCTTTATTTCTTCCTTTGAGAGCTCTCTATTTAGATCTTTAGCCCATATTTTAATTGGATCACTTGGTTTCTCGATCTTTGTTTTTTGAGATCTTTATAAGTTTGGAATGTTAAACCTCTGTCGGATGTGTCACTGGTTAAGATTTTTTCCCACTCTGGGTTTTCTCTTCATTTTTTTTTTTTTAATTTCTTTTGCTATACAGAAGCGTTTCAGTTTAATGAGGTCCCACTTGTTGATTCCTGACTTTAATTCCTGAGCAACTTCTGTCTGATTTAAAAAATCCTTTCCTACACTGATATCTTGTTAGTTATTGTCAATATTTTCTTCTAATAGTTTCAGGGTTTCCAGTTTCATACTGAGGTCTTTGATCCATTTGGAGTTGAAATTTGTGCAAAGTAAAAGATAAGGCTTTAGTTTCATTCTGCTACAGCTGGAGATCTAGTTTTGCAGGCACCATTTCTTGAAGATGCTGCCTTTCTTCCATTGTGTGCTCTTGGCACCTTTGTCAAATATCAGGTGGATAAATTGTATGTACTTGGGTTCAGGTCTTCAATGATGTTCCATTGATCTATGTGTCTATTTTTGTGCCAGTACCATGTTGTTTCTTTGACTACAGTTCTGTGGTATATTTTGAGATCTGGTGTAGTAATCCCCCTAGCACTGCTCTTTGTACTCAGGGTTGCTTTGACTCTCTGGGGTCTTTTGTGCTTCCATATGAATTTAAGGATTTTTTTTTCTAATTCTGTGAAGTCTGTCATGGGGATTCTGATTGAGATTGCACTGAAACTATATATTGCTTTTGGTAGGATGGTCATTTTCACAACATTAATTCTCCTAATCCATGGGCATGGGAGGTCCTTCCATCTCCTGTTGTCTTCCTCAATCTTTCTTTAATGATTTAAAATTTTCATTGTAGAGATCTTTGGTGTCTTTGGTCAGATTTATTCTCAAGATATTTTTTTTTTGCAGCAATTATAAATGGGAGCGTTTCCCTGCACTCTTTCTCCAATTGCTTGTTATTCGTATACAGAAAGGCTGCTGAATTTTACAGATTTATTTTATAACCTTCCACTAATACTGAAAGTGTTGATCAGTTCTAGTTTTCTGGTGGAACTTTTGGGATCTCTTAGGTATAGTGTCATATCATCTGCAAGAAGGGGTAATTAGACTTCTTCTTTTCCAGTTAGTACTCCTTTAATTTCCTTCTCCTGTCTTATAGCTCTATCAAGAGTTTTAAACACCATGTTGAAAAGGAATGGAGATAGTGGACATCCTTATCTGGTTCCTGATTTTAGTGGGAATGCTTCCAGTTTTTCTCCATTTAGAATGATGATTGACTGTATGTTGTTGTATATACAACCTCTTTAATTATGTTGAGATATGTTCGACCCAGTTCAAATCCCTCTAAGACTTTCAACATAAATGCATGATGAATTTTGTCAAAAGCCTTTTCTGCATCTATTGAGATGGTAATGTGGTTTTTGTCTTTGAGTCCTTTTATATGATTAATGATGCTTGTTGACTGTGTATACTGAACCATCCCTGCAACTCTGGAATAAAGCCTACTTGATTATGGTGAATGATCTTTTTGATGTGTGTCTGTATGTGGTTTGCAAGTATTGTTCATTAAGGATATCGGTCTATAGTTTTGTTTTTTTGTTGTGTCTTTACCTGTTTTGGGTATTAGAGTGATGCTGCCATCATAGAAGGAATTGGGGAGTTTTCCCTCTATTTCTATCATTTTGAATAATTTAAGTAGTATTGATTGCAGGTCTTCTTTAAATGGATGGTAGAATTCTGCTGTAAATCCATCTGGGCCTGGGTTTTTTTTAGTTGGAAGCCTATGTATTACTATTTCGATTTCTTTATGTGCTATAGGTCTGTTTAAACTGTTGATCTCTTCTTGGTTTAATTTTAGTGGTTCCCATGATTTTAAATGTACATAAATTTCTTTTAGATTTTCAAATCCAGTAGAGTATAGGTTTTTAAAGTATTCCCTTATAACGGTCAGGATCTTTTGTGTGTCTGTTGTGATGTTTCCTCTTTCATCTCTGATTTTGTTGATTTGGATTGCTTTCTTTTTGTTGACTGGGCTGGGGGTCTATCTATCTTGTTTAGCTTTTCAAAGAATCAGCTCTTAGATTCATTGATTCTTTGTATTGTTTTCTTCGTTTCTATTTCCTTAATTTCTGCTCTGGTTTTTGTTATTTATTCTCTGCTGCTGAGTTTGGGTTTAATTTGTTCTTACCTTTCCAGTGTCTTGAGTTGCAGTTATTAGGTCATTTATTTGGGCTCTTTCTAATTTTTTTTTAATGTAGGCATACAGAGCTATAAATGTCCCTCTTTGGACTGCTTTTAAAGTGTCCCAGAGGTTGTGTTGTGTTGTATTGTTCTTTTCCTTGAATTCCAGAATTCTTTTATTTCTTTCTTAATTTCTCCTTTGACCCACTCATTGTTTAAGAGTGTGTTGTTTAACTGCCATGCATTTGTGTGGCAATTAGGGTTTCATCCAGTGTTGATTTTGAGCTTTATTGCATTGTGATCTGATAGAATGCATGGAATTATTTCAATTTTTTGAATTTTTGGAGGTTATTTTGTGGCCCATTATGTGGTTAATTTGTCATAAACTTCCATGGGATGCTGAGTAGAGACTGTATTCTTTGGTGCTTAGGTGGAATATTCAAAAGATGTCTGTTAGGTCCATTTGATGTTTGGTATAATTTAGTTCAGATGTCTCTCCATTAAATCTTTGTCCAGTTGACCTGTCTAATGAAGACAGTGGGATATTGAAGTTCCCTACTATAACTGATTCAGGATTAATCTGTGTCTTAAAGTCCTGCAGTGTTTAGGTGCACCAGGGTTTGGTGCATATATGTTAATGATTGTAATATCTTTTTGGTTAACTTTTCTTTTGATCAGAATAAAGTGACCCTCCTTATCTCTTCTGATTAGTTTTACTTTGAAGTCTATTTTGTCAGATATTAGAATTGCAACCCCTGCTTGTTTTTTAGTGCCATTTGCTTGGAAGATTCTTTTCCATCCTTTAACCTTAAGGTAGTGCCTGTGCTTGAAGGTGAGATGGGTTTCTTACAGACAGCAAGAAGATGGATTCTGATTCTTAATCCATTAACTTACCCTGTGTCTTTTGACTGTGGAGTTCAGTCCATTGATATTTAAGGTTATTATTGAAAGATATGTATTGATTGCCATCATTTTGATTGCCATTTGTGTTCTTTGTCTAAGCTTGTGTTTCTTCAATTATATCTTTATTTTCTTTCATTGCCCCTTGGGGGTATAGTTGTTTATTTCTCTTCTCTTTGTATTGCCTCAAGTATTCTTTGAAGGGCTGGTTTCACAGACATTTATTCTTTCAGGCTTTCATGTCATGAAAAAATTTTTCTTTCCACCTCATCTGTAATAGACATTTTTTTCTGGGTAAAGTGTTCTGGGTTGGCACCTATTGTTAACTAGAACTGAAAATATGTTGGCCCAGGCTCTTCTGGCTGTCATAGTTTGCATTGATAAGTCATCTGTAATTCTGATGGGCTTTCCTTTACATATGAGTTGTTTTTCTTTCAGTATTCTTTGTTCTGTACGTTTAGTGTTTTTTATTATCTGTTGTGAGGAATTTCTTTTCTGATCCTGTCTATTTGGTGTTCTATGTGCTTCCTGTGTTTGTGTAGGGGTGTCTTTCTTAATTTTGGGAAATTCTCTCCTACAATCCTGTTTAAGATCTGGTCAATACCATTAGCCTGAATTCTTCTCCTTCCTCTATGCCTATGATACATAGATTTGGTCTTTTCATGCTGTTGCCCTTCTCTTGTATATTCCATTCCTGTTTTTTTTTTTTTTTTAAATTTTTCGTAGTCTGCTTGAATGGTCCACTTCTTCAACTTTATCCTCTAGTGTTGATATTCTGTTTTCCATTTCATTCATTCTAGTGGTGAGGCTTTCCCCTGTTGTTTCAAGTTGGCTTATTTATTTTTGCACTTCCTTCTTCATTTCTGCCTGAGTTTTCTTCAGTGGTTCTATCTCTTTTGTGAATTAAGAAGTTTATCCCTATCTTCTTTTAGTTTTTTGATTTGTTTGTCCATTTTTTCTTTAAATTTGTTTAATTCCTTGCTTATGTTTATGGTTGTTCTTTTAAATTCTGTGTTCTGGGTTATCTCTAGGGGGTTCTCCTTGTAGAACTCATCTACAGGACTGGTGGAGTTTGGTGGGAACATAGTGTTTTGGCTTTCCATTTTATTATTTTTTGTTGTGATTTTGGCATGTGAATTTCTTTTGTTGTTTGCGATTCTGATATGAGAATTAGTTGAAGTATGCTTCTGTTTGTATTATTTGTGTACCTTGGTCCTTTCCTTATTGGTTATGTAAAGCTATTTGGTCCAGGTTTCAGGTTCTCTCAGGTTTTATTTCTGAGGGAACTGATGGCTTCAGATCACCTACTCAGGAGTACCCCAAAAAGCCCAAGTCAGATTCAAGTTAGGTGCACTCAGGCTTTCTTCTAAGGTTTGGACCCCTACTAGTGAGAACTCAGAGCAAAATTTGGGAAGATCCTTAAGGGTGGGGGATGCCGATTTTGGGACTCTCAGTCAGTCTGCTGAGTTCTCAGGCCCTATGCCAGAGGGAGGCTTGAACAGGCACTTGCTGGTGGTCTGCTGAGATCCCAGCTGCTACACAGGTGGAGGTTAGAACCCACCCTCTCAGGCTGTCTGCTAAGATCTCAGCCTTATCCTACTAAGGCCAAGTCTGCACCAGGGCCTTGGGAGGGGCCTCACACAATCCCAGCTAGGGCGTTGGGTACCGGGTTGGGTATGTCACAATTAGGGGAAGCTCACCACCACGTGGAGGCAGGAACCAGGCACTCAGTCTCCTATGCCAGAGGGAGGCCAGAACAGGCACTCTCTGGTGGTCTCCTGAGATCCCAGCTGCTACACAGTTGGAGGTTGGAACACACACTCTCCTAAAATTAAAATTTTTGAAAGTCACAATTTGTTATCTCTCATTTCCATTTTACAGAGAGATTTACTGTGGACATATTTATCAGAAGAATTAGAATATCTATAATGAAAAAAATTAAAACACAAAGTGCCAGAAACATATTATATTTGATTTAATCAATTGACTTTTTAAAATTTGTTGATATTTTCCAGAGTCTATTCTTCTATGTCTGCTCAAATTTTTATTAAGTTATTCACTTCTCAAACATTTCTTTCCTTCTGTCCTTCAAAATTTCCAGAACCCTAGAAGAATCTGTGTTTACTGTTTTCTTTTACAACCCAGCGCTTCCTTTTAGCAGATATGTGGTCAAAAGATATACTGCCAGTTCAGCTGCCAGCTAAATTTAAAACATGATACCAGGAATAAAATTCATGATCTTATGCTCAAAAATCCTCATACTCTAATAAAGCACCCAGGATTTCAAACTACTCTTTCTTCTTTGGAAAAGCATTTAGAAAACACTATAGAAACAAGTCTTCACTCAACTCTAATTGAAGCTTACTATAACCTAGAAGTAGACAGATTCAACAAGCAATCATCTGTGTGTGAGCTCTCCATCACCTTCTCAGAGACAGGCTTTGGTGTCGAAGGTGGCCAGAGAGTTTGGGGCCACAGTCATAGAGCTGTTATCCAGGTCTTTATCTGCCCTAGGATTTTTCAAGCACCAAACAACTAGATGCTGTCAGCTGTCAGCCCCCTGTAAATGTTGCCTCTGCTATGGAAGGTCTCTACCTCAGGATCACTGTCTTGCTGAGGGAGCCAATACCTGACAACTAACTGACATGGTAGTGTGGAGGCTCTATTTATCCCAACAAAAGATGATTCTGAAGGATCACCCCAGATTCAAAGCTCTCCATGGTTGACTGAGACGTCTACTGAGTCTGCATTGCAGTTCACTTCCCCCTCTGCCTAGCTGTACTTCCTCCCAAAGCCGTGGATCCCCTTAGCATTTCCTGATAAGCCTCATGTGTGTATTTCTACTCAGAATCTCCTTCCCTGAAGCTCAGCCTTGACAATGAGCACAGGAGTATGTCTGCCTCTCAAGTCTTCTGAGTTAAATTATAATTTCCAGGACTAAACTGCCCTAGCATAGTATAACAAAAGATCAGAACCAACATGTCTAGACCCAGATGAAGAAAGGAAATGAAAACTGAAGAGGTAGTATATAAATGAACATTGGACATGCTACTTTCTTACAGGATAAGGCTCTTTAGGAATGGATGAAATGTAGACACAATGGTGCTTAACTCACTGTTACCAGACAGGCGCAAGAAAATGATGAAGGCCCAAATCACCATTAAGATTCCACCTTGATGACTGTGGTGGTGTCACATATGTTGTACCAAACATCCATGAGTGGGTCAGACTGAAAATCAAAACAGGAACTTCATTGACGAGCCCATTCCTGAAGACAATGATTATTACCTTGGAGTACCAATGACAACAGTTATGAAGGCATTCTGAGCCACTAAAACACTTTCTCGATAATTTAATTTACAGCTTCTCCCAAATACTAAATGTTCTAGGTCATATTCCCTAGGGGCAGAGTGATACCAGTAATATACAAGTGACTTACTGAAGACACTCTCACTGGTAAAATATTTAAAGGAGTGATAGAAAGTAAGATCAGCATTTTATCTGCTCTCACCAGAAAATTTGAAATACAAATAGTGCCCAGGTTGTCCTACTTTGAGCAAGAATCACAAAATTTTTATCTGTACCTACTTTAATTACCGGCTACATGGGACACATGATATGAATTGTGCATGGTAGGAAGCGTACCTCACAAGAATTTCCAGATGAGGCAGTTTGCTAGACCAATGACTAGAGCATCTCTGAAGTGTAGCCACCAACCCTCACAGCAGGAGCAGACACACACTCTGAGCCCTAAAGGAACCCTTTGAGGAAAACCAGAAGATGGCACATAGTTTAGGAATGTCACTAAAGGCTGGGCCCAGCAAATATGCCAATGTCCTCTTCTGTGCCCACTTTTACTCCAGGCTAGCCATCAGTTTATCCTGGCATGATATAATCCTTGTAAACAACTTCTGTTACTACCAGGAAAGGTCTGTGCAAAGATGCCCATGGACCTCAAAAGAGGAATATTTTGATGGGAAAATGGAACCAAGGCAATCATTTTTCAAGAATTACTCTTTTCCAGTCATACCACATTTAAATATCTTTAAAGTATTGTGGCTTTCAATAAATATGTTTATTTTGTATTTATATATTCTTATGATCCATCAGAAATGTATGGTGGTAGATAAACCAGACTCAACTTCAGAAATAGGCTAAATCTTATTTGAATTACAACTAAAGTCAAATATTCAGCTTAAATGGAGCTGGTCTAAACCAATATCTGAATGAATGACCCAAGAAACTATTTCTAATACTTCTGGTATTTTTCTAACCAAGCCTAGCTTTTTTGCTTAAAATGGTGATCTCTAGTTCCATCATTTTCCTGAAAATAGGATGATTTCTTTCTTCTTTAAGGCTGAATGAAACTTCATTGCATCTGATGTTCCTGATACATTAGAAGAGGTATATCTAAAGGTAGAGGGTCGTACTAAGTATTGAGTAGAAGAAGCAGTCAGACTATTTGCCAGAGTTTACAAGTGCATGTCAAACAACAGTAAATTTTAGATATTCAAATGATAGGTCTATATTCAAATGAAATACAAGTCTAGAGACAGATATTTTTCCTAGTACATCTACTCACTTTCTTTATCTTATGAACCCAGGGATCAAAATTCCCCAAATAAGAAAAAGAGAAAGTTCCTGTGAGAAGTTCCTATCTCTATACCTTCTCCTCTGAAAACCCTTCCAGTAAGATGAAATGTGAGCTTTGAGGTTTCAGTAACTTCTGAGGGGTTATCCCCACTGACAAAGGGCTCTGTCTCTTTGAACAGACCACCTGAAATGATAATCAGGCTAATTAATTCTCTTTATGGAATCACTCTCTCAAACAAATTCAATACTACTACTATGAAAATACAGAGGTAGAACAAAAAGACAGTGGCATTTATTGTTGGCTATTTTAAATGACACCTAGATAATCTAGATAAAGTGATCAATGACTAAAAGCAACACTTCTGAGAGCTTGCCATGGAAGACAAAATGTTTATCTTAGTATCCAGTGCCTGCGACAGATGTGGATAACTGGAATACTTTTGAAAGCCAGCTAAAAGACAAAATATATCATTACAGCTATTGTTCACAGAACGAGTGACATTTACAAAACTTAATCATCATCTTTGTAACAGTCTCTGAGGATACAATTCATAAAGGTAAAGGCCAAAATATCATCAATTAAGTATTTGAATTTATCAAAAATCTTTTAATTTGTTCCTATTTCATTGATTTGATTTTCACCAAATGATCATCAAAGACTGCCTTACATAAATAACCAATTGCTAAAATTCATTATTGTTAGTGATAGTGAGTGTCATTTAAAATGCTGAACTGGCTATAGCTTGAAACAGACAAGTAGAAGGGTTTCCAAACCAAGGATAAAGTGGAGAATAAACAGTAGGAAAGATGACTCGGTGCTGTGTTGCTTCCCCCACTGTTTTTCTACATGTAAAGCATAAGACAAAGCATACCCCTGTGTCTCTTGTCAACACTGATGATCCCCAGAGTGAAGGGCAGGGTCTGCTTCTCATTTTGCTTTCTCCTTTCTGTCATGGTATTCATGTCATGATGAATTTGGCCCATCTACAATAACTACAAATAAATGTGCACTTGTAGTTTTATATGCATACTTAGAATTTCTCCAGATAGTGATGATGATCCACATGTCTGGAGATCCTTGCTCAGCCCATGAATATAAGTGTTAGGTGTAGATGCATATAAAAACTAGCTTTCCATAAAACATTTTCTTTGGTTATTATAATCACTTCAAGGAATGTGATTTAGGATAAAATTGTCCCATCCTATAAGCTAGGAAAATGAAGCCCTTCTTCCAGTACAGCTGTTATCACTGAGCAGGGGCCAGGTGCTTCCCACTCACCCTTTATGCAGTAAATAAATGTCACAGTGGTCTAAATGCATGGGCTTTGCATGGTTCACTGTCAGAGTGAACTCAAAGCAAACATTCCTTGCAGCCACCTGCAAGACACTTCGCAAAATGGTTGCTCCTTTGTGATTTCATTTCCTCACAGTCGCAAGACTAACTCAGCTAGCCCTAGAGACTTTTGCTAGGATTAGAGATAGACCCACTTACTTTAATCATGTCAAACCTTTATTTTAGATCAAAATATAGGGACCAGAAATCAGGATTCTCTGTGTAAAAATAACGAATATATCTCATGGTCAAAAGTAAATGTATACAGGAAGCCAAGTTACAGCCACAAGGGAGGTATCCACCAAATGAATAAGGGTAAATGGCATCAAATAAAGATGGCAGATGTGTGATGTTGCTGGTAAGGTAGATTTACCAAAAAGTCTGAAAGTGGTGTGGCTACATTATTGGATCCATCTGTGCATTAAGGGTAGGAACCTCACTGTACACTTAACCATTGCAACAAGTATACAAAAACCAAACAACCCTTGGTGTAGATGTTTACTTCACAGTACTTGGAAAGCTGTAGTAAATGTGTGCCTCACTGATTCTCTTGGGCACATCCATAAGTGATAAACATACCCTCTTTCCTATAGACAGTTCTTCCTCTTTGCATATAACACCATGTAAATGAAAGTTCCCAGGGGGTAAAAATCCCGAAACAGAACTTTCTGCAAGACGGGTCAACTGATAAGAACTTTCATTGATTGTGGAGGGTTTGGAATGTTACAGGTCCATCCAGAGCATAATTACCATTTATCTTAGGCCATCTTTAGAGCCCCTAAATAGCCAGTTATTGCCCATTTCTGTGTCTAACTTAACCTGTCACTAACAGATAAAAAATCTAGAATGTATAACTTAGCAGACTACCAGCTTCCACCAACCAAAAGACTGAGTGCCACCGGATAGTGTCTAAGGTCTATAACTGAGATTTCTCTTTTCCTGTAACTACATACTTAATGTTTTCATCAATGTATTTGAAAAGTGCCTTGATGTATGACTTTTCTTTGTTCTGTTACTATTAAAACTTCATGAAACTGCCTCCATGCTGGAACATGGAATTGGAGGTTACCCAAATCTGTGTTCCAAGACCATGGTCATTCATATTTGGCTCCAGAATAAATTTATCTCTTATCCCCTTTGGGGTGAGAATTGTGCTTTTGCATAGACAACTAGAAAAGGGTGCAACTAGTCCAAGATGGAAAACTGTCCAGAGAATCAGGCATATCACCATTACAGTGCCTTTGAATTCAAGTTTAACTTTCAATAGAAAGACTATTCCACCATTCTGTGACTTCTTGAATGTACAGACTACCAAAAACAATGTGTTAATCCACGAATGCTCCTCCCACTGTCCCCAGAGCAGCCACACTTGGTTACCCAGGATGTCACATGGCACTCTCAAGAGGTGGCCTCCTCATTATTAAGACCTTTTTACTGTGTTACCCTCTGAATTTCTGAAAGACATATCCCCCCTTTAGTTAGATTTGTTATTATAAATTTGGAAAGTAATAGTAATGCACTAAGGAGAAATTCATGTATTTAGAAATGACTGAAAATAAACATTACCAGGGGAAAATGTTCACATTCATAAAGGTGTTTATACTAACAAGATCCAGTAGTAGAAAACTGTTTATGTAAAACCCAAACATTTCTCTACAGGATAAGTATGATCTCAGTTTCATGTCAGAGTTTGTAAAAGACTGCATCTCTATATATTTTTCACTTTCTCATTAATATGTTATAAAAAGAAAAAAAACAAAGTTGATGAAGTCAATGAAATGATATGAATTAATTATTCAGGTTAGCAGAAAAAAAAAAATGCCATGAAGTACGGAGGCTCTAAGATCACCAAGTCAGCTGCTTTCAGCAAACAGTGTGAAGGTGTTAATAACAGATCCTGGACCAGTCTTCACCATGGATGTTTCACATTAGGGCTTCGCATCTGCATAAAATGCTCCTTCTCTTTTGGTGAGTGGGACCTGGTGCATATTGTTTATGATTATCATTTTTAACCTTTGAACAAATAGTTACATTTTGTATTAATCATGCATGAAAATAACTATCTGCCCTGAAATATGGCAAAATTAATCAGACTTCACAAGTTGATTTGCTACCTCTGAAGACAAATTACCATCAGTTACATAAAGTTGCATCATCTATTTAGTCATACTACTTATAGAATTATAATTTTTCAGTTTTCTACTCTTATGACTAATATTTATTGTCAACTTGACAAGATGTAGAATCGCCTAGTAGATAAACCTCTGAGTAGATCTTGGAAGGAAAAATCCAGGTTGGGTTAAATGATGAAGGAAGAGGTGTGGACAACATCATTCCATGGACTTGGGTCCTGGATGAAATTAAAAAAAAAAAAAGACAATAAAAGCTGAGCACAAGAATTCATCTCTTTCTGCTTCCTGTCTATGGGTACAATGTGACTAGTTACCTCACCCTCCTGCCACCATGACTCCCCTACTATGGCAGACTATATTCCCAAAACTATAAGCAAATTTTAAACCATGTAGTGCAACACAATTTTGTGTTGTTAAACACCACTATAGCAGAGTGATTTCATATATGTTTTTTTTTTTTTTTTGGTCTTTTTGAGACAGAGTCTCCCTGTAGCTCCAGCTGCCCTGGAGCTCACTATGTAGACCAGGCTGGCCTTGAACTCACAGAGATCTGCCTGCCTCTGCCTCCAGAGTGCTGGGATTAAAAGCATGCACCATCACGCCTGGCATTTTGATATATATTTTTAAATAGAAGAAAAAAGAAAATTTTCAAGTTACAGAACCTGTTTTGTGGTTCCATATGAATTCTTTAGATGTTTTTTGCCTAGGTCTGTGAAGAATGAGATCAGAATTTTATGGGAATTGCATTGAATCTGAAGATCAATTTTGGTGGTACATCCATTTTCACAATATGATTCTTCAAATCCAGGAGCATGGGAAGTCTTCCCATCACCTACTGTCTTCTTTCATTGCCTTTATCATTGTAGAGTTTTACACTTCTTTTGGGTACATTCTTTTTGTTCCTGGGTACATTTTTAGAGCTATTATGAAAGAGATATATTTCCTAATTTATTATTCTGAGAGTTCATCGTTGGTATATATGAAAACTGCTTTTAAAATTGATTTTGTATCCTGAAACTGTACTGTAAACATTTATTAGATCTAAAAGCTTTCTAGTCGATTCTGAATTATAGAATCACATCATCTGAAAATAAAGATAGTTTGACCTTTTACACTCTTATTTCTAATTCCTTTTATGTCTTTCTTTTCTCAAATTGATTTAGCTAAGACTTTAAGAACTATATAGAATAATAAAGGGTAGCGTGTGAATTGTTATCTCAGCCACATGATTTTAGAGAAAATGCTCTCAGTGTGTCTCTGTTAAATACAATATAAGGTGCAGATTTGTTGTATATAGACTTTGCTATTTTAAGTTTTACTCCATCTATTTCTATTGTCTCCGGGACTTTTATTATGAAGTCATGTTGAACTTTTTGAATGCCTTTTCAGCATCAATTAAGATAGCTATGTTGTTTCTGTATGTATTAGTCACTTTTCTGTTGCTATGATAGAAACACTGACCAAAGCAATTTATAGAAGGAAGAGTTTATTTGAACTTACGGTTCCAGGGGAATTATAGTCCATCATGGCAGGGACGCATGGTGGCTGGAGGTGGCTGGAGCAGGAGCAGCAGAAGCTAAGCTCTCACATCATCACACAGGCACAGGAAGCAAGGGAGCAACTAGAGATCCTGTAAGGCTTAAGAACTCTCCAAGCCCACCCCCAGTGATGTGCTTCCTCCAGCATGGCCACACCTTCTAAAACCTCCCAAAACGGTGCCACCATCTGGGAACAAAATGTACAAATACTTGGGGCCTATGGGAGACATTGACATTTCATTACAATACCACACTTTATTTCAAGTTTCCTTATCTGGAGTATATTTATTGATTTATATATAGTGAACTAACCTTGAATTTCAAGGATGAAGACCACTTGTCTGTGATATATGATCTTTTCAATGTGTTCCTGAGGTTCTGGTAGGTTGTATTCTCATTTGAATACAGAATTTTTGTTAATTTCCTCTCTGATTTGTTTAATCACCCACTGTCATTCAAAAGTGTATTGTTTCCAGGTGTGGTGACACATGACTTAAATCCCAACACTTTGGAGGCAGAGGCCAGTGGATCTTTGTGAGATTGAGGTCAGCCTAGTCTATATAGTGAGTTTCAGACCAGCTGGGGCTATAGGGAGACCCTGTCTTTAAAAAAAAAAAAAAGTGCATTGTTTAGTCTTAGTCTCCTAGTATTGGTTTTTACTGTTTTGTTGTTGCTGTTGGTTTCTACTTTTATTCCATAATGGTCTGATAGGATACAAGGAATTATCTCAATTCTCTTGTATTTGTTAAGGATTGATTTTACGGTTTATATTTGATCAGTTTTAAAGATGTTTCCATGTGTTTCTGAGAAAAATATGTAGTCTCTTTCAGGTGGAGTATACTGTACATATCTATTAACTCCAACTGATTCATGGTGCATTATAGCTCTGAAGATTCTTTGCTTAGTTTGGAAGACCTATTTCAACATGAGCATGGGGTATTGAAGTCCCCTATTATTATTTTGTCAGAACCTATGATACACCTTTTATGCCTGTTAGTGTTTGTTTTATGAAATTAGTGACTCCAGGCTGGAGAGATGGCTCAGTGGTTAAGAGCAGTGGCTGCTCTCATAGATGACCCAGGTTTGAATCCCAGCACCCAGATGGCAGTTAACAATTGTCTGTAACTCCAGTTTCAGGGGATCCAACACCCTCTTCTGACCTCCACAGGCATTGCACTACATAGGTGTACTTACATGCATGTAAGCAATACATTCATACACATAAAAGAGAGTAAAAATAATTTTTAAAAGTATTTAAAAAATAAATTAGTGACTCCAATATTCAGTGCATAAATCTTTATAATTATTATATTCTCTTAATGGTCATTACTTTTATTAATATGTGATGTCCTTTGCCTTTTCTAATTTGTTTTGTTTGAAGTCTACTTTAGCATATAAAAGGATAGCTATACCTGCTTGTTTGCAGCTTCTGCTTGCATGGTAGTTTACTTTCTTTTTTTAATATTTTATTTATTATTTTTATTTTATGTGTATGAGTGTATTGCCTACATGTATGTGAGTGCACCCAGAGTACCACAGAGGACAGAAGAGGGGGTCAGATTTCCCTGGAGTTAAGGATGGTTCTTAGCCACCACGTGGGTGCTGGGAATTGAACCCGAGTCCTCTGCAAAAGCAGTCAGTGCTCTTAACTGCTGAACCATCATTCCAGCCCCCTTGAAAGTTTACTTTCTATCATTTGGTACTGAATTTTTGGATGATTTTGCTAGCTAAGTGTGGTTCAGGAGACAACATGTAATTGATTCTTAATTTTTAATCCACTATATGAGGCTGCATCTTTACATTGGTGAGCTGTGGCCATTTATATTTAAGGTTCTTATAGAAATGGTCTTTCTATTTCCTATGAGTTTGCTAGGTGCTGTTCTATTTGGCTGTATTGTCAATGTTTCTTTTCCTTCTCCTGTATTAGTTTTGGGAGTTTGTCGGTTTGCTGAGTTGAACATATTTTCTTCTTCCCAGGGTCTTCTTTGTTTACCTGTCCCTTTAATATGTTCCATGTGTTCTCATGAAGGAGGCTATCTTTTTTCTTCCTCCTTGTATAATATTCCCTTAAGAATTTTCTGCAGCACTGGCTTTTTTGTTGTCACAACTTGCCTAAATTTGTGTTTGTCTGGAAATGTTCCTATTTCTCCATCATTTTGAAAGACAACATGCTGGCATAGCATTTTGTGATTTACAGTTATTTGCTTTCAAAACTTAAAGTATTTCAAGCCATGCTTTTCTTGTTTTTATGGTTGCTAATGTAAGGCCTCAGGTAATTCTGTTATTTGTGCCCTCATATGTGAGTTTATGTTTTTCTCAGGTTGCTTTTGGTATTTTTTTTACTCTGTATGTTAGAAATCTTGACTATGATATATAGTGGAGAGTCTCTTCTCTAGTCACATCTATTTGAAGTTCTAAATGCCTATGGATATTAGATGTCTACTTCATTCTCTAAGTTTGAAACGTTTGTTGTTATAACTGGTTTGTTTCATTAACTAGTTTTTCTATTATGCTTGATTTATCTCTGATTCTTCTACATTAAAATTCTTGGGTTTGGCCTCTTTAAGATTTTTGAGACTTCTTGGAAATACTGTTCTTGTTGAGCATCTTTTCCCCTTGTGTGTGTCTGTTTGATTTGTGTCTCCAGTCTATCACTCAGCCCTGACACTGACTTGTCTGCATGGTCCTCTCTTGATGATGATTATTTCTGGTATGGTTCTTATTTGATTAATCATTTCCTTCATTTCAACTATTTGTGTTTCATACTTTTTCAGTGTTTTGATTTCCTTGCTAATTTTTTTCTCCCATATCTTAAACTTCCTCCTCCAATTTGCGATTTCAGTTACTTTGGAGACTTATTCTTAAGGTCTTTGATATATTTCCTTAGTTTGTGCATTTGTTTGTTTGAATATTGTAAATGATCATTAATTCATTTTAAAAGTTAGATTCTGAATTCTTTCTCTCACATTCTAGCTCTCTCTGTGATTTTAGTTCCCATTACAGGGGAGTGGGTTGGTTGGTGACTGGTCATGGTTGGCAGTTGTATCGTTTTCTTCATTTTTTTGATCGTTCTTTGTTCTTCTGTTGCAGTGGATTTGTTTTTCAGTTTTGACTTACCTTCTTGTGATTGTTGGATGTTTTGTTTTCTGTGACTATTTCTAGAAGGATGTTGCTGTGGTTCGAATGAGAATGTCCCCATAGGCTCCAAATATTTGGACATTTGTCCCCAGTTGGTGGCACTGTTTCGGGAGGCCTTAGAAGGTGTGGTCTTGATGGAGGAAGCATGTCACTTGGGGTGGGCTTATAGCATTGTAAGCCTTGCTGTATTTCCAATTACTCTGTGTTTCCTGTGTCTGCTTGAAGATGTGAGAACTCCTCTTGCTGTTTCAGTCACCTCTTGCCACCATGCTTCTCTGCCATAATGGACTCTGATTCTTCTGGAACCATAAACTCAAATAAGCTCTTCCTTTCATATATTTCCTTTGTCACAGTGTTTTATTACCACAATGGAAAAGTAACTAATACTGAAGTTGGCACCAGAGAGTGGGCTGTTGGCAGTGAAGAACCTGACCATGCAGGGTTTTGGATGAATGTGGAAGTTTTGGAACTTTAAGACTGGAAAAGCAGTTGATTTCTGTAAGAAGAGCTTAATGGCCACTCTAGTAGGAGCCTGGAAGAACATAGTGCTGAAAACAATATAATTCCAAAGGGAAATAAGGACTTAGACAGTTACTACCCACAGCCTAAGAGCTTGCATGAGACAAAGTAGAAAAGCAATGGACTAATTTCTTTGGTGGGGGAAATTTCAAGACAACCTAACACAGAAATGATGGTGTGACTCTTAATGGTGAATACTGTACAGAACTAAAGTGGAAAAGAGCGAATGGGGCAAGAAGAAATGCAGAAATGCATTTTGGGTTGGCAAAGAGTATTAAGAAGACTAATGCTGGATCTAAGACCTGTGCTGAAGGAGAGGCTCCTTTTGATAATATCAGAGCAATTAAGGAGAGGTCTAGTGATTTCCACTGGAACAAGAAAGAGTACCTTCAGAGAAAGACCATATCCAGTTAAGCCTCCAAATTGTGGAAGGAAAATGCCAAAGGGGTTTTCTACTCTTAGGAAACCACAGCTTAGAAAAACTGCTGGTAATATGGATGGAGCAGGCCAGAGTCTACCCCAGGCTAGCAGTCAAACTTGGCAGTATCATTCACGTGGTGCTAGCTTTAGAGGAATGAAAGATACAAGAGTAAAGGGCTCATTGGTTCTTCTTTCCCTGTGGTTTTAGAGAACCTTAGAGGCCAGGTAGTGTATAGGACAGGCATCCCTAAATAAAGAAGGCCCTCACAGGCTGTTGCATGAAGCTGTGGAGGTGAAGCCTGGTTGACACTGAGATCCCAAGATGTTGGGGATGCTAGAGCCATGAGACATCTGCCAAGGAGAGCTGCATACAGGGAGTGATACCAGCCCAAGAGAGAGTATGTTGCATTCAGTAAAGCCAGAGGGACTGAATAATCTCAGCCTTTTGGAAATAAACTCCCAGAAGTCAGATATGGAGCTACTGGATTTGATGTTTACCCTGTTGGTTTTGGTCTAATTTTGGTCCAGTGTTTCTTCAGTCTGCCTCTATTCTTAAAATAAGAATGTGTATTCAGCCCCATTGTATGTTGGAAGTGTGCAATTTGTGTTTTGATTTTGCAGGAGCTTACAATTAAGAAATTGCTTTAAGTATCAGAAGAGACTTTGGACTCTAGACTTTGAATAGTATCGAAACTGGTAAAAAAAAAAAAAAAAAAAAAAAAAGACTATGCAGACTTTTGAAAGATGACTGAATGCATTTTGCATTTTATGTGGTCATGAACCTATGGGAACCAGGGAGTGGAATGTCATGATTTGAATGGAGAATGTTCCCCATAGGCTCCAAGTATTTGAACCTTTTGTTCCCAGCTGGTGGTGCTATTTTGGGAGGTTTTGGGAAGTGGGGACTTGACAAACCTAGACATACTTGGAAAGAAAAAATCTCAGTTGAGAGATTTTCTCCATCAGACTGACCTCTTATCATGTCTGTGAAGTATTTTCTTAACTGCTAATTGATGTAGGACGATACAGTCCACTCTGTGAGGTGCCATCCCTAGGAAGGTGGACATGGGCTATATAAGAAAGGTAACTGAGGGACTGGAGAGATGGTACAGTGGTTAAAAAGCACTTGATTTCCTTGTACAGGATCCTAGATTGCTTCCAGTACCCACAAGGTGTTTCACAAATAAATGTAACTCCAGTTCCAGGTGACCTGATCCCCCTTTCTGGTCAAAAAGAAAAAGAAAGAAAATAGCTGAGCAAGCCAGAGAAGCAACCTAGTAAGTCGTATTCCTGTGGTCTCTGCTTAAGTTCCTACCTCCAAGTTTCTGTCTTGAGTTCCTTCTTTGGCACGCTTCATTAATTAACTGTAACCTCTAAGTCAGATAAACCCTTTTCTCCCTCAAGTTTCTTTTGGCTATGGTGTTTATGACAGCACCAGAAAAGCAAATTAGGATATTGTCATATAGAGTTGTTGAGGTGATCCAAGTTTGGATAGGTGCCATCAGGACTGACAATAGAACTAAAAGCTGATTCCAAGGTGGCCCAATGGAGTCAAAATACTGGTCACATTTTGGATTCTGTGGACTTGCTGGGAGCAGGAGTCCAAACTCCAAAACCACTGATATCTGGAAATAGCCTGGAGTTTGTGGTCAAAACCCTAAGCCTGAGGTGACCTCTGGACCCACAATAGAGAAAGGCCTAGTCTCTTGGGGGACTCTGAACCCATTGGAGCTGAAATAGCTCAGTACTGACCTTTGGACCCACTGAACCTGGAGAGATGGAACCACGGTACATTCTGGACCCTCTGGAATCAGATGCCTCCTCCCTAGTGCTCTCTGGTCTTGCAAAAATAGAGTCCTTCCCTAATATTGCTTCTTATTGGATATTTTGTTCACATAAATAAGAAATAAAGCTAATGCAACTATGTGTACAAAAAGTAATATTCCAATTCTTCTACATCAAAAGCATTGGGTTGGATGAGAGGGAAAACAGAAGTGAGTAGATCAGGATCCTGCCTCTGGGAATGTGATGTATCCTAATAGTGACATGGAGCATATTCATAATGCCTTTTGTGTGAGACAATGTGAAATGTGGGTCTTGGGGAGAAGGAACCAGTCACTACGCAGAAAAGCCTCTTTTCCAGCTGAAGTTTTAGGGTTTTTTTGTTTGCTTTTGTTTTTGTTTTTTGTTTTTTGCCATAAGATGTTTCTGGGTAGAACATTAAGGCATACTAATTCAGACTTTAGAAAACAAAGGTAGATAATGGGGCTTCATCAGAAGATGGGACTTCATAAGTGAGGACATGTTGACACAAAAGCATAACTCTCCCCTCAAAGGCGATAAGAGATTTCCAGAGCCAAATATGAGTGACCACAGCCTGGGAACACAGGTTCAATTCACCCTAAATTCCATGTTCCAGTGTGATAACAGTTACATTACATTTTAACAGAACAAAGAAAAGTCATAAATCAAGATACTTTTCAAATACATTGGTGGATACATTCAGTAGGCAGGTCATGGCAAAGCAGGAGGGTTTCTTCTATAGGTCTCAGATGCTAGCTGATGACATTCTTAGCTTTTTGATTGCTGAGATCTGGTGGTGTGCCAAGTTAATACATTTTGTTAGTCACAAGAATGTTAATTCAAAAACCGAGGTAGGCAATGTTTGGCTATTTATAGGGTTAAAGATGTCCCCAGATAATCTGTGAATAGGATCTGGATCTGCAACATTCCAGACTCTCCACAATCTCTGGAATGAGTGCTAATCAGTTGGTGAGCCTTGCACGAAGTTCAGTCTAAGGTGCAGGAGTTCTTATGGGAACTTTCTTTCACAGACAGAAGTAAAAATCAGAGGGGACAATCCACTGGACCATGAGCCAATCCACGGAGCCATTTATAGTAGGAATGATGTTGCCTAAACGTTAAAATTAAATTGAGACTAAATTGTAAGGATTTGTAAGGAGGGTAAAACAACATACACTGCTTTACAGAGAACTTACAAAAAGTAAACATTTGTATCAAAAGGCCTATGCACTGTGGAATAGGAAGACAGAAGAGGTCAGCAGGGGAGGGACAGCTGAGATATTGCCCTGAATGAGATGATTACTAGACTTCCTTCAGACTTCAAGGAACAGAGATTAAGTAGTGACAGTGGAAGAGATTTTTCATGTGTCATTTTTCACTCAACATACTCTCTGTTCCCTCTCTGGCTATGAGAGAGAGAGAGAGTATCAAAAACTTAATTTGGGATTCATCAGTCCAAAATGCTTGATCAAATTTGAGAGGACTACAAAATCTAGAAGAACCATAAAGGTTACCAAGGTCTCTTGTTGCAGGGAAGTTTCCAAGCTAAAATGTTATAATCATAAAAGAAAGGGTGAAGAAATCAGTGAGGAAAAGCTGAGACTTGGGAAGAAGGACTCTTCAGATTTCAATGGGTGGAGTTTTTAAATTTTGTGTGCAATCATTTTTATGTAAAATCTAAAATATTGTCTATTTTATTGAATTTTTGTTTATTTAATATGCATCTTAATCACTTTGAACCCCATTCCCCATTGGCACCCTTCCATAGATACCCACTAGATTTCATGCACTCTCATTTATGTTAAGGTCTATTAACTCGTTATGGTCTCCAGATAGTCCTCAGTGCAAGTTCATCCACTGGAGTCTAGTCAGCCTATCTAGAGTCACTCCCTTAAAGATGATCAGCTCTTCCTCACCCAGCAGTACTCACCTGCCCAATAGTTCTTTGGCTAAGACTGGGGCCTGGTGCACATTTCCACAGGTGTATGCTGGGTTTTTGTCGGCTTCAGTTTTTAAAGGTCTTGTGCATGCTGTCACCATTGCTATAAGTTCATATGAACATGGTCCCAGGAGCCTGCAAGACTCTATTTCCATATGGTCATGCACTGCTTCCCCTGATTCTTACAATCTTTCTGCCTCCTCTTCCACAATAGTCCCTCAACCCTGGGTGGGTGGAGTTTAATATAGGACTCCTGTCAAAGAAACCACACTTTGCAGACTCATACTCTACACTTTGACCATTTGTGGCCCTTTTTTGCAAGAGGAAGTTTCATTGATGAGAGTTAAGAGATGCATTAGCATTCCCTCTACCACTTGTTCCACTATGTTCCATGAGCCTTATGTATAGAGATTCCATTGTAGATGTGTCACTTAAGGTTGGATATTTCACAGACACATAATCTCTGTGTGTTACTAGTTGTGGATCTCTGTAATAGTCTCCATCTTTTGCAAAAGAAGCTTCTTTGATAAATGATGATGATTGTCATACTTGTCTGCAAATATAAGGATCCATATTTACCAGATAGTAATAAATTACATTTGTCTAGGGATGTGACAATTTTGGGGTTTTCTTTAAGCTCCATGACCTCTCCAGCCATGTGTATTTGGCTATGTTTACAGTGCCATACAAGTTATCTCTCATGAGTGATTTTAAGTTCAATTAGATAGCTGTTGATTACCCCAAAAATAAAAGTGCCACTACTGGGCCAATAGCTTGCTGTGTTAGACATTATTAGGCCTTAAAACTTGGGTTGGGCCATTGATTGATGTTCTCCCTTAGCAGTTTGCACAGTGTCCTCCAAAACTATGAGAGCTAGCCTTCGGGAAGGAGTCTTCCAGATTAGGTACAGCTCCATTGTTCCAAACACTGTGTTCAAAGTATACAGTCAGTATACTGTTCAGTAATACAGTCTTACCTCCAAGTCCTGGGAGGCAATCAACAGCTATGACAATAGCCTATGTGATTTTGGGAGTCTCTTGGATCACCATTGCTAAGAACTCAAAGGGAAGTTTCTCCTGTCTGGTACTGTTTCTTGTTATATAGCATACAGCTATACACATGGACTTGTGGAGAGATATTATGTTTGTACTTTTTCAGTAGGTTTCTGAACAAATATGTTTCCCTCTGGTGGCATTTTATACCAGCTAGACATTATTTGTCTCTCTCCTCTCTCTTCCTGTCTAATCTTCCCTCCTCTTTCCCCAAGTAAAATACTCCCATTTTCCCATTTCACCCTTTACAATACTTGTTTCCAATGGCACCTTTCTGTGACCTCCTTCTTCCCCTTTACCCCTATAGTACCTTGTATATCTCTCTTCCCTCCTATTTAAATACTCACATTTTACTCATTTCCCCCTTGGTAACACCTGAATCATATTGTTCTCTCTCAGGCTTCTCCTTTACCTTACCTCCCTGATTCTTTTCCTTTTTCCTGGCTCCTGCAATTATATCAGGATATATACTCACATACAAAGATTTGATTGACAAATGAGGGAGAATATATGTCATTTGTTTTTCTGAGTCAGTGTTACTTCACTTAGTATAACAGTTCTGAATTTCATACATTTACCTGCAAATATGATTTCATCTTTCTTTACCACTGAGAATTCCATTGAGTAAATGTATCACATTTTCGATATCCATTCATCAGTTGAGGTTTTGTTGTGTTGTATTACCCTTTTCATTTGGATCCAAGAAATCTTTAATTTCTTTTTGGACCCATCCATCATTCTAAATGGAAGAAGACTGGAAGTATTCTCATCAAAATCAGGAATCAGACAAAGCTTTCTACTATCTCCACTCCTTTTTCATATAGTGATTGAAACATGCTAGAGCAATAAAACAAGAGAAAGAAATTAAAGGAAGACAGAACATACTTCAGACACAAGATTTGGAGTAATGGACCTAGAATCCCCTTTCCCTTTCTCATAGTTTTGGAGATCACTATGATGATATCAAGGGAAGAAATCAATAGATGGTCCAACACCAGCTTCAAGGCCAAATAACCATATCAATGACTGGCACAGCATACAACGTTGGTCCAGTTGTGGCACTTTTATCTTGGGGACAGTCAATAGCTATCTAACTGAACTAAAGGCCCACTCAATGAGAGGAAACTCAAGTGTGGTAATGTAAACATAACCAAAATACATATAACTGGAGAGGTCATAGATCTTAGAGAAAACCCAAAGATTGTCACTTGCCTAGACCAATATAATTTCTGACTATGTGTAAAATATGTATCCTCAGTAGATGAACTTACACTGAGGAATGTCTGGAGACATTACCTTAACACAATAGGGCTTAACACAAAGGACAGAATGTATGAATTATCAGTGGGGGAGGTCTAGTGGTTGCTAGTGGGGATGGGGGTTTAAAAATGATTAAGATTGATTGAGATGTTCTGTATGATATACACAAAAATTCAGTAAAAATAAAATTTTTTAAATTCAGCTTATATGTGAATTATTGTTTTGCTCTTATAGCTTTCCATATTCTCTCTTCATTCTGTACAATTAATGTTTTTTTTCTTCAGTCTGTACATTTAGTGTTTTTACTCCATGAGTCAGGTGTTCTCAGGAAGTCTCCAAAGACCTGGACCCCTACTAATCAGCAGAAAAGCTTGACCCTGGGGCTGCAGGAGGGACTGCAGGCATTCACAACAAGAGGGATGTGCACGGGCATAATAGAGGGAAGTTTATCGCGTGGAAGCCCGTCAGGCATTCTCCAAAGTTCTGGTCTAAAATTTTTTTATAATAATCTCAAATTATTTTAGGCTGGATGTGATGGCACCTGCCTTTACTCTCAGTAGTTGGGATGCAGGTGGATCTCTGTGAAAGTGAGGCCAGCCTGATCTACATAGCAAGTTCCAGGCTAGCTGGGGCTACATGGAGACCCTGTCTCAAAGCAATACCCACAAATTTTTTTTAAACATTAGTTAGGTTATGAGGACAGGAGCTTTAAAGATGATAGATTCCATCTTTTTTGGCATTTGTGCTTTAATTTTCTATTGTATCAGCATCAAGTAGTATCATTTTGACTTACATATTGAGGAGGCAGAGGAAGTAATATGGAAATATTAATATTTTTTTCTAATTGAAGGTCAAGAAAAATCTCCTGAATTAAATGAACAATAATTTATTAACAATTCAAATAAATAATAGGGAGATCAAGCACATGATACCAAAACTACATAGAACTTAAGACTCAGAGTCAGGTTGTGATCAGCAGAGGCTTTTTAAAATCAGTGTAGAATCTCCGCTTCATTGTTTTAGTAATTTTCTTGACAATTAATTTGTGAATTCATTTTGCCTTTTATATAGTTTACTATGTTATATACCCAAGTAGTTCATACTTTTGCACAATCATAAGTGTGATGACCTTAAAATTATATCAATTATTTTGCTGAAAGGAGAATGGGTGAAGATATTTTCATTAAAATTTGTCATGTATTCCTGTATAGTATAGCCCTAGAAAATATATTTGGCTTTGAGCTTACAGCTTCCTTTTATTGACAGAACTCTGTTATAACTGTTTCTTAAATCATCAACACAATAAGGACACCATGTATTTTTTGCTCTAAGTGGTTAGCCTGCTCATATGTCAAGCTGTAAACTTCTTAATTTATAGAGAATACAAATGTGTTATTCAGTATCTATTTGTTCATGACACTGAACTAGATTATTTACTATGTGGTTTGACCTGATGGCCCATCCTTCATAGGCTATAAAATAAAGCAATTGAGTATCCATTTTTGAGAATGAGTATTATGAGAGAAAGTTTTCAATTTTGCTTTTTCTCCATTCTAATTGCAAGAACAGAGACAGAGAAAATAACACAATACATTATTATAAGTGCAAAACAAGCAAGTAAATTCAACACTCAGTCACTACAGAGATTAAGTTATTTTTAGGATGGCTGATATAAGTGAAGTTTAGTGGGATTGTCTATGGCATTAATTAGGTACCAGTTCTACACAGTGTAATTAACACCATTGTTCATAGCTCAGACCATGTGTGAATTTGGCAACACTGTTAGCATAACACACCTGTTTCCTCACTGCTAGGTACCAAGTGAGCGACAACTAACTGATTTTCTGAGTATGTTAAACGGATTTTGAAGTATTCCCAATATGTTCTCAAAACAGTATTGAATCTTTTTTTCTCTTTGTTCTTATCATAACAAAGAAATAATTTCCTATAATCTTCACCAAATATTAGCTAAGTTATCTTTAGCCCCGGGAAAGATTCCATTTTCTCCATCATATAGTTTTGGAGATGGGAACCCAATGGAAACAAAGGCCAGGATGTGATGTCTTAAGTTTATAGCCTTCTTAATGCTTCCTCTCTGTGAATAAAGCTTTATGGTAAATACTTCTGACAACTGGTAAAGCAGTACAAAGTAATTTAAGAAGGACCAATCTAGTCAATATTCTAGCATGGATGGGGAGACTCACAAAGCACTCCTAGTTGAGAAATGCTAGGAGTCAGAAAGTCAATTTTCTTCAGGGGTGGAGGCCCAGTAAGTTGTTAGCGATATAGTGGGCCCTATATGTACATACATTCAAGGAACACTAATTGGTCTCCATTGGAGATATGGGCATGCATACGAATGTGTGTGTGTGTGTGTGTGTGTGTGTGTGTGTGTGTGTGTAAGGGGGATATCAAGGGAAGGAATAGGGAGGAGTTGGAAGGAGAGAATGAGGGGTAGATTTGATCAAAATAAAATATAGTCATATATAAAATGGAAAAAAATAGAACAGAGAATAAAAATGTAAGCCATAAAAAATGTAAGGTTTTCAAAAGTGTCTTTTGTTTTTCTCAGACTCCCCAAGGTTAAGAGATTCCTTTGATCTATTTACCTATTCCTATCCCCTTTAACTGGGAGTGATATATAAACATAAGGAAAGAAGTCATCAGAAACCTTTGACAGTTTAAAATAGGCTCCCCAGGAGTAAGGATGTAGTTTAGTGGTAAAGTACTTTCCCAGTGATATATGAGGCCCTAAGTTAGATCCCTAGAAACACAAAAACAAATAAAAAACACATGGCTTCCTAAAATAATAATTTGACAAGCATTGTTTTGAAAGGGCTTATTGTCTATGATTGCCCCCCAACAGATGCCATGTTCCTGAGTTTAGCTGTACGAGCTTGCAAAAGATTATCATAGCTGGGCTTGTTGGCTACTAACCACCCTCATTGAAGGAAGAGCAGGGGAGGATCATGGGAACTTTACCTGAGCATCCGGCTATATTTCTCAATCCATGGTGGTTATGTGGCCTGGGAGAAGGGCTGGAGTATATAGGCCTGGGAAGACTAAGGGATGTGGGTTCAATTTATGGGGAAGACATCATCCTCTCCTGCTTGATGGGTAAAGATTTTCTGGTGCAGCCTTATGGAGGAGCACCCATGCTCCTGTAAGAAACCCCTCACTCATTGCCCTGTAAGTAAGCACCATAAACTCCACCCAAGCATCAAAGAATATACTTTCTATTCAGGACCCCATAGAACTTTCTCCAAAATTGACCATATACAGGGCACAAAACAAACCTCAACAAATACAAAAAGATGGCAATAATTCCACGCAGTCTATCAGACCACAATGCAACAAAGCTTAAAATCAACACCAAAAGAAACCCTACTAACCACATGAACACATGGAGATTAAACAACACACTTCTCTCTCAAAGGATAAATTAAGAAAGAAATAAAAGTATTCATGGAACTAAGTGAAAAGGACAATGCAACACAACAAAACCTCTGGGACATGTTGAAAGCAATCCTGGGAGTGAAGTTTGTAGCTCTAAGTGCCTGCATTTAAAAATCAGAAAAAAAAAACACAAATAAATGACTTATTGCAATTCAAGACACTTGAAAAGCAACAACAAATGAAGCCCAAACCCACCAGACAAGAAGAAATAACAAAAATTAGAGCAGAATTTAATGAAACAGAAACAAAGAAAAGAATAAAAAGAATAAATAAATCCAAGAGCTAGTTCTTTGAAAAGATAAACAAGATTGACAGACCCCTATGCCAGTTAGCCAAAGAAAGAGCAACTCCAAGTCAATAAAACCAGAAATGAAAGGGGAAACATTGTAACAGACACCAAAAAGATCAAGAACATTATAAGGGAATACCTTAAAAACCTATATACTACTAAATTTAAAATCCTAAAAGAAATGGATGGCTATCTAAAACCATGGGAACGACCAAAACTAAACCAAGAGATCAGCATCTTAAACAGACCCATAACACATAAGGAAATTGAAATATTAATACAAAATCTCCCAACTGAAAAAAGCCCAGGACCAGATGGATTTACAGCAGAATTCTACCAGACATTTAAGGAAGATCTACATCCAATATTACTTAATTTATTTAAAAAGATAGAAAGGGAGGGAGAACTTCCAAATTCCTTCTATGAAGCCCACATCACTCTAATACCAAAGCCAGGTAAGGATATAACCAAAAAAGAAAACTATAGCCCCATATCCTTAATGAAAATAGATGCAAAAATTCTCAACAAAATATTTGGAAACTTCTTACACACACACACATCAAAAAGATCATCCACCATGATCAACTGGGCTTTATTTCAGAGATGCAGGGCTGATTCAATATACATAAGTCAATAAACATCATAAATTATACAAATGGACTCAAATACAAGAGCCATGTGGTCATCTCAATAGATGCAGAGAAGGCCTTTGAAAAATTCAACATGCATTTATGTTTAAAGTCCTAGAGGGAACTGAACTGGAGGGAACACACCTCAAAATAATTAAAGCCATATAAAACAAACCCACAGTGAACATCATTCTAAATGGAGAAAAAGTAGAAGCATTCCCATTAAAATCAGGAACCAGACAAAGCTGTTGACTACCTCCATTCCTTTTTAACATAGTGCTTGAAACTCTTGCAAGAGCAATAAGACAAGAGAAGGAAATTAAAGGAGTAATAATTGGAAAAGAAGAGATCAACTTATCCCTTTTTGCCAAAAATTCCACCAGGAAACTCCTAGAAATTATTCACATGTTCAGTAAAGTGGCAGGTTACAAAATTAGTCAACAAAAGTCTGTAGCCTTTCTATATACCAATAACAAACAATCAGAGTACAAGGAAACACTCCCTTTCACAACAGCTGCAAAAAATAAAAATAAAATATCTCAGAATAAACCTGACCAAACATTAAAGAGTTCTACACTGAAATTTTTAAATCTTTAGAGAAAGAGATTGAGGAAGACATCAGAAGATGGAAGGACCCCACATGCTCACAGATTCAAAGAATTAATACTGTGAAAATATCCTACCAAAAGCCATTTATAGAGTCAATGCAATGCCAATCAAAAAAAAAAAATCTTAAGATTCATATAGAAGCACAAATGACCTTGGAGAGCCAAAGCAACTCTGAGCACTAACAGCAGTGCTAAGGGATTACTATACCAGATTTTAAGCTGCATTACAGAGCTATAGTCACAAAAACAACATGGTACTGGCACAAAAATAGAACTGTAGATCAGTGGAACAAAATTGCAGACCCAAATATGAGTACGTGCAATTTCAGCCACCTGATATTTGTCAAAGGGGCCAAGAACATTCACTGGAGGAAAGACAGTATGTTCAGCCAATGGTTCTGGCAAAACTGGATCTCCACATGTAGAAGAATGAAACTAAACCTCTGTCTTTCAACTTGCACAAAAGTCAGCTCCAAATGGATCAAAGACCTCAATGTGAAGCCTGAAACTCTGAAACTATTAGAAGAAAACACTGGCAATAAACTACAAGATATAGTAGTAGGAAAAGATTTTCTAAACCAGACATATTTGCTCATGAAACAGTCAAGAATCAACAAATGGGATCTCATTAAACTAAAAAGCTTCTGTACATCAAAAGAAGCAACCAAGGAAGTGAAGAGAAAACCCACAGAATGGGAGAAAATCTTCACCAGCAACACATCTGACAGAGGTTTAATATCCAGAATATATAACAAGCTCAAAAAACAAAGAATCAAGAAAGGAAGTGACCAAATTAAAAGATGGGCTAAGGAGCTGAACAGAGAGTTCTCAAAAGAAGAAATAAAGATATTACAAATCATCTAAAAGGTACTCAACATCATTAGTAATTAGGGAAATGCAAATTGAAACCTCTTTAAGATTTCACCTTACCCCAGTCAGACTGGCTAAGATCAAGAGAACAAATGATACCAAATGGTGGAGAGGATGTGGGGAAAGGGGAACACTCATCCACTGCTGGATGATACCAAATGTTGGAGAGGATGTGGGGAAAGGGGAATACTCATCCACTGCTGGTGGGCCTGCAAACTTGTTCAACCCTTATGGAAAGTAGTGTGGAGAACTCTTACAAAACTACAAATGAACCTACCATTTGACCCAGTTATATGACTCCTTGTCATATACCCAAAGAACTCATCCTATTGCAGAGACACTTGTACATCCATGTTTGTTGCTGCTCTTTACACAATACCTAAGAGATGGAAGCAACCTAAGTGTCCCTCAACTGATGAGTGAATAATGAAAATGTGGTTCATTTATATGATGGAGTTTTTCTCAGAAGTAAAGATAAATGAAATCATGAAATTTGCAGGTAAATGGATGAAACTAGGAACTGTTATACTAAGTGAAGTAACACAGACTCAGAAAAAAAAACATGTATTTTCTCCCTGATATGTGGATCCCAGTACCAAATCCTTATGTGAGTATGTATCCTGACATAACTGCAGTAACCAGGATAATGGAAAAGAACCAGGGAGTTATAGGAAAAGAAAGAATCTGAAAGACAAGAACAGTAGGAAACAGGTGTTAATAAGGACAAGATGGATAAAAATGGGATTATTTTAAGGGGCAGAGGAAGGGTTATACAAGGAGTCTTAGGGATAAAGGTGAAAAAGGAGCTCAAGAGATATGGGACCATAGGAGAAGGGTATTATTAATGGACAAATGGGAAAAAATTGGAGCATTTTAAATGGGGAAACCATGGTAGAAGGGTTAGACAATGCAAGATATAAATAATGCCTAGCTAGTTTTGAAAAATACAGAGGGAACCATATTAATCAAACAACTTACTGACAAGTTATATATACAACTAGCTCAAGATATATAATATACGTCTAAGAAAGTTTTATCTGAGAACGTTTGATCTTTGCCCAAGCTTTTTCTACATAGCACATGGTATTTAAGGTACCAGACTGGTGGAACCTACAGTCATACTCTGAGGCCAATATTAATTTGGTCAGAAGGATATAAAGGACAGTTTTTGCTCCTTGCACTCCTAGGCCGACTAGTTCCAGGGGACTATGAGTATCTCTCAAAATGTCCTGTAGCTGTGGTGAGTCACCTGTCTTCTTGATTAAGGAGGCCATGGAGACCCCACAAGATGGACCTGAACCAGTGTCCAGTCTACAAAGAGGAGGGTCAACACAGAGGAAGCATTTCCTCCATGCTTCCAAGCAAAGCCAACCATGGTCAAGCAGGACCTTAGACTTGTCTTCACATAGATGAAACGGGTAAAAGAAAGGAGCCAGGGGCTCCTCCCAAGCCCATGTGACCCCTGAGAAACAGATCCTCAAATGACCTTAAGAGTAAATATAAATTTGTTTATCTGGACCAACTCTATGGTCTTAAACACCCAAAAGGAAAGTATAACTAAAGATTAAAGGGAACAATATAATTCTTTAAAAGTCCATGTGTACAGTTCAAGACTACATAATAAATAAACAATGCCAGACAGGAGATATCTTCCTTTGAATTGTTGGCCAGGAGACTTCCAGACAGTAACCCAGCATAGAGCTGAGAAAATGAACAGCAGACCTCAATCTTATCTAAAGGAATGTTGGAAACTGATTGCTGCTAGATGAAGAAGAGCTAATTTTCCTAAAACAAGGAACTCTAGATAGGCTGACTAGATTCAGCAGATGGACAAACACTGGGGAATGGCTGGGGGCACCGCTAACAACACAGTGGACAGAAACAGGTATTACAGAGTATATGGGCTCCAGTGGGGGGTGGGGAGGCTATGGGAGGGTGCCATTTGGGATATTGATATAGAGATGAATAAGATTGTTTGGGATGTTCTGTATGAAATACACGCAAAAAATCAACTAATTAAAAAAATAAGTTATATTTGAGGAAGAATCATAAAAATTTGCTTCATGTTAATTAGTAGAGTTGAAAAACATTACCATTGAAATCTACCTGATGCATGATCTCTCTCTCCATGCTGACTGTGGACACAATGTGCCAGTTGCCTTATCTTCTTATTTCTTTTGTTGGGTATTTTTCATATCAATGAGAGAAATAATTAATGCTTAGGGTTATCAAAAAAAGAAATTGAGGCTAATATATGTGATTCACAAAAATCTACAATATTTGCAGTATTGCTCTTTATCAAAAATGTCCTGCCTGTGTCCTGAAGTTTTGTCTTCTTGAAAGAGCTGCATATTTAGGTTTATAATCTGGTCTGGATTAAATTTCGTATGGGGCATGAGAAAAAAAAAGAGTCTTCAGAATGCTGGTTCTTGGACAGGACTTCACCCACCCAGGTCACAAGGGACTTTGTGGAAGAGGGGTAGAAATATTGTAAGAGTCAGGGAGGAGGTGCAGAACCATATAGAAAGAGAGTCTTACAAGCTCCTGGGAACCTACTCATATGAATCTACAACACTCGTGTCAGTATGTACAAGCCCCATGCAAACTCAAGCAGAGAGAAACCCAGCATAGAACTGGGGAAATGAACAGCAGACCCCAGTCTTAGCTAAAGACATATTGGCAACAGATTACTGCTGGGTGAGAAGAGCTGATCATCCTAAAGCAAGGCTCTCTAGATAAGCTGAAGAGACCTCAGTAGATGAACTTGCACTGAAAAACATTTGGGAACCTTAACTTGACACAATAGGCCTTAACACAAATGACAGCATATATGAATTCCAGTGGGAGGGGTCTATGGGAGGGTGCCAGTGGGCAAGTGGGTATAAAGATGATTAAGATTTTCTGTATGAAATACACAAAAATTCAAAAAAATTTAAGAAGAATTGTGGAAAATGTCTCATCTTTTTTATTGGGGTGGTCACAAGGGAAAGAATTTCACATATCCTAGGCCATCCTTGAACTTCTTCTTCACCTCATAAGTGCAAGGATTATAAGTGTTCAACACCATGCCCAGTTCCATCCTGACTTTAACCAAATTCCCAGGCTTACAAGCCATTTCCCCTTGATCAAGTAAAAGAGTCATAGCATATGGAAGACATGGATACACAAAATGGTCAAAGCAGCTGATTCATGCTTATCTCTATTCTTCCTTCTGGATGCATACTCAAGTCATTGTTCTTTCTGAACCTCTAATTTGTTTTGTACTAAAAAAAAAAAAAAACAATGCTGCAATTTCCAATCAACTCATTGCATCCCTATATACTAACTTTGAAAGGTACAGGAATCTAGTTTGAAAGAATGTGGCATATATTCACTAACAAGTAACAATATGTCCCCTAGATTTGATCTTATTCAGTAAGAATAATGTATGGCTTCTTGACACACAAAAATGTCAAAATGTCTTCCATCCACCTGGTTTTATGGCAGAAATATCGTTATTAGATAGACCTAATATTTGTAGTCAAGCATTATACTTTATTATAGATTATGACAATAAGCTAAGCTGTAGAAATATCTCAGCAGTAGAGTACTTTCTTTGTGTGTGGAGGGCACTAGGTTAAATCCCTAGGTCACATCAAAAAAATTATGCAAGGACCACCACAGTCTATTGAAAACAGGGTCAAACATAGTTCAAAATACATACAATCAGACGGTACTCCTGAAAGATGGGATATGGGATTCCCTAGGGGAAGCCAGAGACAAATGTGTTTTTTTAAAGGGTAATTTGGAAGTTTGTATTTAATTATTTATTTAATAACTACATACTTAGAAGAAGCATTTTATTACAACAGCATTGAAATATTCAATAACAATTTTCTGAGATAAGATGCATCTCTTTCAAAACTGGCTGTAAATTTTTAGGTTTACAGTTGAATTATTACAGTTATACAATACTGAACGCAATATAAAAACTATAGGACATAAAATTAAATGAGGTTTTAACCTTTAAAAAAGATCTCCATTTCATTATTAAAATACACAGTTTCATACAGAAAAATTCATTTTTAATGCAATTGACATTAAGATGTTTGCATATGTGTTTCTAATCTCTATATATCTGATTATTACTAGTCACAATCGGTTACTTTCTGAGCTCCTTGGCACCTGAGCATGGATATAAAGTCATCAGGTAGATTTCAATGGTAATGTTTTTCACATCTACTAATTACTAACAAGCAAATTTTTATGCTTTGAAGAATTTTTTTTAATCATTTTTTAAAGTCTTAGTAACTACATGATTAGAAGCATTTTGCTACAGCTTTAACATATTCAGTAATACACTGCAGACCAAGAGTACATCTCTTTCACAAGTGGCTGCAAGTTTCTAGATTCACAGTTGAATTAATACAGTTATATAATTGAACTCAGTATAAGCCCTGTAAGATATAAAATTGGATGAGTTTTTAACCTTTAAAAAAGATCTTCATTTCCTTTTGGAATATACTGTTCCTTTCAGAAAGTCTCATTGTTTTTGCTACTAACACAGAGATATTGGTGCTTGCATCTTTAATCTGTATGCATCTGATTATTACTAGTCATAATCGGTTGTACTTGGATCCTTGGCACCTGTGTATGTCTATAAAGTCATAGGGTAGATTTCAATGGTATTGTTTATCACCTCTAATAATTAGCATGATGTAAATTTCCATACTTCCTCCTCAAATACATTTTTTAATTTGTTGATTGTGTGTGTGTTTGTATATCACACAGAACATCCCAAACCATCTTATTCAACTATATACCCACTTCCCAGATGGCACCCTCCCATAGCCTCCCTCCCACCACTAGAGCCCGTATACTCTGTCGTCCCTGCTACTATCCACTGTGTTGTTGGCACCCCCAGCCATTCCACATTTGGTTATACTTTCCTTTGGAGTGTTTAAGGTCATACAGTTGTCCCAGATAAATCAATTTATTTTGTTTTAGGAGGGTCAGCTGTTCCTCATCTAGCAGTAATCAGTTGTCAATACAATATTCCTTTGGCTAAGATTGGGGTCTGCTGTTCATTTTCCCAGTTCTATGCTAATTTACTATCTGGGAATCCCTTTGGCCAACCTGGCCAACAACTCAAAAGAAGGTATCGCTTGTCTGGCATTGTTGCTTCTTATGTCACCTTTAGCTATACATATGGACTCTTAAGAAATTATATTGGCCCCTTTAGTCTTTGATTATATTTTCCTTTTGGGTGTTTAAGGCCATACAGTTGGCCCAGATAAACCAATTTATTTTACTCTTAAGGTAGTTTGAGGATATGTTCCTCAAGGGTCATGGGCTTGAGATGAGACTCAGGCTCCTTTCTTTTACCAGTTCTGCCTATGTGAAGATAAGTCAAAGGTCCTGCTTGACCATGGTTGGCTTCACTTGGAAGCATGGAGAAAATGATTACTCTGTGTGGACCCTCCTCTTTGTAGACTGGACACTGGATCAAGTCCATCTGGTGGAGTCTCTTCAGCCTCCTTGATCAAGAGGACAGGTGACCACAACAATTACAGGACATTTTGAGAGATGTTCATAGTCCACTGGAACTAGTCAACCTAGGAGGGCAAGGAGCAAAAACTTTCCTTTATGTCCCTCTGACCAAATTATTATAGGCCTCAAAGTATGTCTATTAAACACCCAAGAAGGTTAGTTCAAAGAGTCTGGTACTTTCAATTACTGTGTGTCATGTAGCTAAAACTTGGGAAAAGACCAATTGTTCTCAGATAAACCTTACCTCTCTAGACATATATTTCTTGTTCCGCTATGTATAATTTGTCAGTAGGTTGTAGGAGTAATATGGTTCCCTCTGGTTTTTAAAACTAGCTAGCCATTATTATCTCTCACATTGTCTCACCCCTCCATCATGGTTTTCCCATTTAAGGTGCCCCCATTTCCCCCCTTTCTCCCTTAATAATACCCTTCTACTATGGTCCTACTTATCTTGAGCTCCTTCTTTCCCTTTATCCCCTAGGTTCGTTGTATACCCGTCCCTCCCCACTCCCTTAAACTAACCCAATTTTTATTTTTTTTTTTATCTCCCTTATTAAGGCCTGTTTCCTACTGTTCTTCTCTTTCAGGTTATTTCTTTTCCTTTACCTCCCTGTTTCCTTTCCATTACCCTGATTCCTATAGTTATGTCTGGTTGCATACTTATTCATTAGAGTCTGGTTCTAGGATCCACATATGAGGGAGAACATATGTCGATTTTTTTTTCC
>NW_008340113.1:2024428-2026842 GCF_000622305.1 Nannospalax galili | reverse complement strand
AAAGAGCAGCAACAAACATGGATGTACAAGTGTCTCTGCAATAGGATGAGTTCTTTGGGTATATGCCATGGAGTGGTATAACTGGGTCAAATGGTAGGTTCATTTGTAGTTTTTTAAGAGTTCGCCACACTGCTTTCCATAGGGGTTGAACCAGTTTGAAGCCACACCAGCAGTGGATGAGTGTTCCCCTTCCCCACATCCTCTCCAACATTCGGTATCGTTTGTTTTCTTGATCTTAGCCAGTCTGACTGGGGTAAGGTGAAACCTTAAAGTGGTTTTAATTTGCATTTTCCAAATTATTAGTGATGTTGAACATCTTTTAAGATGTTTCATAGCCATCTTTACTTCTTCTTTTGAGAACTCTCTGTTCAGCTCCTTAGTCTAACTTTTAATTGGGTTGCTTCTTGTCTTGATTCTCTGTTTTTTGAGTTCGTTATAAATTCTGGTTATTAAACCTCTGTCGGATATATCGCTGGAGAAGATTTTCTCCCATTCAGTGAGTTTTCTGTTTGCTTCCTTGGTGGTCTCCTTTGATATACAGAAGCTTTTTAGTTTAATGAGGTCCCACTTGTTAATTCTTGCCCTTGTTTCCTGAGCAATTGATGTCCAGTTTAGAAAATCCTTTCCTACGCCTAAATCTTGTAGGTATTTCCCAATGTTTTCTTCTAATAGTTTGAGAGTTTCAGGTTTTACATTGAGATCTTTGAGCAATGGAATTGACTTTTGTGCAGGGTGAAAGATAGGGGTTTAGTTTCATTCTTCTACAAGTGGAGATCCAGTTTTGCCAGCACCATTTGTTGAACATGCTGTCTTTCCTCCAGTTGATGTTCCTGGCCCCTTTGTCAAATATCAGGTGGCTGAAATGCATTTGCTCATATTTGGGTCTTCAATTTTATTCCATTGGTCTATGGGTTTACTTTTGTGCCAGTACCATGTTGTTTTATGACTATAACTCTGTAATAGAGCTTGAAAGCTAGTATAGAAATCCTCCCAGCATTGCTCTTAGTGCTAAGGTTTTGTTTGGCTATTTGAGGTCTTTTGTGCTTCCATATGAATCTTAGAATACTTTTTTCCAGTTCTGTGAAAAATATCATGGGGATTTTGATTAGCATTGCGTTGAATCTATATATGACTTTTGGTAGGATGGTCATTTTCACTATTAATTCTTCCACAATCCGTGAGTATGGAAGGTCTTTTGATCTCTTCGTCCCTCCTCAATCTCCTTAGTGGGAATGCTTCCAGTGTTTCTTCATTTAGAATGATGTTACCTATGGGTTTGTTATAGAAGGCCTTAATTATGTTGAGATGTGTTCCATTCAGCCCAATTCCCTCTTTAACTTTTTCTCGTGACTGAATGTTAGATTTTGTCAAAGGCGTTACCTGCATCTATTGGGATGATCATATCATGTGATTTGCCACTTTACTGAACGTGTTAATAACTGCTAGGAGATTTGGGGTGGAATTTTTGGCATCCATTAGATATAATATCATATCATCTGCAAAAAGGGATAATTTGATCTCTTCTTTTCTAATTATTGCTCTTTAATTTCCTTCTCTTGTCTTATTGCTCTTGCAAGGGGTTCAAGCACCATGTTAAAGAGAAGTGGGGATAGTGGACAGCCTTTTGTGGTTCCTGATATCAATGGGAATTCTTCCAGTTTTTCTCCATTGAGAGTGATGTTGGCTGTGGGTTTGTTATATGTGGCTTTAATTGTGTTAAGGTATGTTCCCTCCAGTCCAATTCCCTCTAGGACTTTGAACATAAATGCATGTTGAATTTTGTCAAAGGCCTTCTCTGCATCAATTGAGATGCCCATGTGGTTCTTATGTTTGAGCTCATTTATATGATTTATGACGTTTATTGACTTATGTATAATGAACCTTCACTGCATCTCTGGGATAAAGGTGACTTGATCATGGTGGAATACCTTTTTGATGTGTCTGTATGCATTTTGCAAGAATCTTGTTGAGAATTTTTGCATCTATGTTCATTACACATATGGGTCTATATTTTTCTCTTTTGGTTGTATCTTTACCTGGCTTTGGTATTAGAGTGATGCTGGCTTCATAGAAGGAATTTGGAAGTTCTCCCTCCATTTTTATTTTTTGGACTAAATTAAGTAATATTGGATGCAGATCTTCTTTAAATGTCTGATAGAATTCTGCTGTAAATCCACCTGGTCCTGGGCTTTTTTTAGTCGGGAGGTTTGGTATTACTGTTTCAATTTCCTCATGTGTTATGGATCTTTTTAAGTTGTTAATCTCTTCTTGGTTTAGTTTTGGTGGTTCCCATGCCTTTAGATATCCATTCATTTCTTTTAGGTTCAAATTTAGTAGCATATAGGTTTTTAATGTATTCCATTAAAAATGTCTGTATCTTTCTGGTGTCTGTTGTGATGTTTCCCCTTTCATCT
>NW_008340113.1:2023001-2024309 GCF_000622305.1 Nannospalax galili | reverse complement strand
TATTGTTTTCTTTGTTTCAATTTCATTAATTTCTGCCCTGATTTTTGTTATTTCTTCTTGTCTGCTGGGTTTGAGTTTCGTTTGCTGTTGCTTTTCAAGTGTTTTGAGTTGCAACGTTAAGTCATTTATTTGTTTTCTTTCCCATTTTTTGATGTAGGCACTTAGAGCTATAAACTTCCCTCTAAGGTCCACTTTCAGTGTGTCCCAGAGGGTTTGTTGTGTTGTATTGTCCTTTTCATTTAGTTCTAGGAATACTTTTATGTCTTTCTTAATTTTGCTTTTGACCCATTCATCAGTCAAGAGTGTGTTTAATCTCCATGTGTTCATGTGCTGATTAAGGCTTCTTCCAGTGTCGACTGTAACCTTTATTACATTATGGTCTAAGAGAATGCATGGAATTATTTCAATCTTTTTGTATTTGTTGAGGTTTGTTTTGTGCCCCAGTATATGGTCAATTTTGGAGAAGGTTCTTTGGGGTGCTGAGCAGAAAGTATGACTTTTGGTGCTTGGATGAAATACTCAGTAGATGTCTGTTAAGTCCATTTGATATGTGGTATTGTTTAATTCAGATGTCTCTCTGTTAAGTCTCTGGCCTGTTGACCTATCTAATGGAGATAGTGGGGTATTGAAGTCCCCTACTATTAATGAGTTGGGGTTAATCTGGCTTTTAAAGTCCTTTAGTATTGTTTTTATGAAGTTGGGTGCACCAGAGTTTCTTGAATATATGTTCATGATTGTAATATATTCTTGGTTTACTGTTCCTTAGATCAAAATGAAGTGGCCCTCTTTGTCTCTTCTGATTAGTTTTAGTTTAAAGTCTATTTTGTCAGATATTAGAATTGCTACGCCTGCTTTTTTCTTAGTGCCATTTGCTTGGTATATTTTGTTCCATCCTTTCACTTTGAGATGGTGTCTGTCCTTGAAAGTGAGATGAGTTTCTTGCAGACAACAAAAAGATGGGTTTTGTTTCTTAATCTTTTCACATTGTCTGTGTCTTTTGACTGGGGAGTTCAGTCCATTAATATTTAAAGTTATTAATGAAAGATGAGTATTGAATCCTGTCATTTTTATTTCTGTTTACATTCTTGATATAGCTATACCCTTCCACAGTTATACCCTCATTGAAATTCTTTCAACAATCCTTTGGGTATAGTCATTCCATTCTTCAGCTCTTTGAATGCTTCAAGAACTCTCTGAAGGTCTGGTTTTGTGGACATGAATTCCTTCAGCCTATTTATATCATGGAAGATTTTTCTTTCCCCTTCGACTATAATAGACATTTTGGCTGGGTATAGTAATCTGGGTTGG
>NW_008340113.1:2020876-2022237 GCF_000622305.1 Nannospalax galili | reverse complement strand
TCATTGTACTCCTCTAGAGGACTATTGGTATTTGGAAGGGATGTGTTATTTTGGTTTTTCATGTTATTATTTTTTCTCCATGATTTTAACATGTGATTGTAGTTTGTAGTTTCTGATTCTTGTGTGAGACTCAGGCTTTCAACCTAGGTCTGCTTCTTTTTGTGAACTTTATGTGTCTTTGTGGTTTACTTTTTCGGCATGAAAAGCTGGCTCCTCTAAGCTTCCAGTTCTCGCTTTTGATTTTATACTGGAGTGGCAGGATTGCTTTTGTCTTCAGGAGTTCCCACAGAGGCCCAACTCAGGTGAGGTTCAGATGTTTTCAGGCTTTCTCCTAAGGTCTGGATCCCTCCAGGAACAATTTTGGCCTCAGGAATTTGGGGGTTGGACTAGCCTGGGACCCTGGCTCATTAAAGATGCTGTTCTAGGGCAGCTGGTGGCTATGCCACCAAGAGATGGAAAGGTAGATGGGGTGGGAAGAGGCCCCAAGGCCTCCTGGGGACTGCACTGAGAAGCTAGGTTGGTCTGGATGCAAAGGATCAAGACGAGGAAAGGTCAGCCCCAGTGTCCCCAAAAGAGGCTGTTGGGTGGTGCAGGCAGAGGGAAGCAGAAGGAGTTGAGGTTGAGGCCAGGCCCAGAAGCAGTGCTCCTGGGGCCCAGAAAAGGCACTCTGGGGTTGGTTTGTATGAAAAGGATCAGGGAGCAGTATTGGTTCCCCAGGTGTCTGGGGCCCCAAGACAAGGAATGGGGCAGGGCCCAAACTCGGAGGTGAGAATGGCTGTGGAGATGGGAGGGCGAATGAGGCTGGGGGAGTCAAGGCATGGAGGGTGCAGTGAATTTACCCCAGAGAGAGGCCTGTAGGTAGAAGAGAAGCCTGTGGTAGGTCACACCTACGTTTTTTTAAAAATCTGAATAAACACACAAAAATGACTTAATAGTACTACTCAAGAATCTCAAAAAGCAAGAATAAACCAAACTCAAACCAAACCCAGCAGATGAGAAGAAATAATAAAAATCAAAGCAAAAATCAATGAAATAGAAACAAAGAAAACAAAAGAAAGACCCTTAACCCAGCTAAGCAAAAGAAAGAGCAAATTTAAATCAACAAAGGATAAAAGGAGAAACATCACAACAGACACCCAAAAAATCTAGAAGCTTTTAAGGGAATACTTTAAAAATATATAATCTGGAGCTGGAGAGATAACTCAGCAGTTAAGAGCACTGGCTGCTCTTGCAGAGGACCCAAGTTCAATTCCCATCACCCACATGGCAGCCAACAACTGTCCCTAATTCCAGTTCCAGGGGATCTGATACCCTCTTCTGACCTGCGTGGGCATTGCACAACATGGGTGCACCTACCTACA
>NW_008340113.1:2019845-2020803 GCF_000622305.1 Nannospalax galili | reverse complement strand
CGTAGTCCACCAACCGAGATCCTAGTTCCATAAGACATCCTGTGTCATTGGCTTAAGGTAGACAGTGATAGAGGAGGATACCCACCTGCACGACAGTATACACATACTAAATAAACTAAATAATAAATAAATAAATGAATAAATATAAACTTATTCTCTTTTAAATTAGAAAACCTAAAAAAAAATGAATGAATTTCTAAATTCAATGGAACTACCAAAGTTAAACCAAGAGAAGAGCAGCAACTTAAACAACTCATAACAAGAAAATTAAAATAGTAATTCAAGACCTCCCAACTGAGAAAGCCTGAGCCCAGATGATTCACAGAAGAATTTGACAAGACCATCAAAGAAAATGTATAACCAATACTGCTTAAAATTTTCAAAAAGATAGAAACAGAGGGAGAACTGCCAAACTCCTTCTATGAAGCCAGTATTACTCCAATATCCAAACCAGGTAAAGATGCACCAAAAAAAGAAAAATATAGGCCTATAACCCTAATGAACATAATGCAAAATTCTCAACAAATCACATACAGGTACACATTGAAAAGATTATCCACCATAATCAAGTTGGCTTTATTTCAGAGATGCAAGGTGTTTAAATATACATAAGTCGATAAACATAATAAACCATATACATGGATTAATAGACAAAAATCACATGACCATCTCAAAAGATACCTAAAACAGCTTTGACAAAATTCAACAAGTATTCATGATAAAAGTCCTGGAGAAAAGTGGACTTGAGGGTACATATCTCAACATAATTAAAGCTATATACAATAAACCCACAACCAACATCACAACTAATGGAGAAAAACTTGAAGCAATCTCATTAAAATCAAGAATGTACAAAGTTGCCCACTATCCCCACTAAATATTCAATATAGTGATTGAAAATCTAGCTAGAACAATAAGACAAGAGACAGAAATTAAGGAGGAATAAAGAGGTCAATTA